>NW_015505665.1:194778-204191 GCF_001515645.1 Sinocyclocheilus grahami | reverse complement strand
GAGGAGAGGGATTCTCCAGCCACGCTGGAGGATGGCAGACCCGCGGAGCTCATACCATAATGGTGGTGGGCTGAGGGCGAGCAGAGGGGCTGCCAGATGACAGTGGTGGAGGAGGTAGGAGCAGGTTGGAGGGTGGTTATTTGTGAGTCTACGGGCATTCAGGGCTTAACTCTGGATCGGAAGCCCTCTCTAGGCTGAACACGGGAACAGGATGGCACTCAGGAGGAGCGGACACTTGAGAGCGCTTACGAGGAGCTGCCACTGGAGGGCGCTTTCTAGGAGCGGGCACTGGCGAGCGCTCTGGACTGGATTCGGGGACTGGAGTCCTCTCCTCTTCGGTTTGGCACTTTAGAACTTTAGCCGCGCCATACTGAGCTCACCCTCAGCTGCGGTGCAGAGGCGGAGCTCTTCTACGTGTTCACACCATCCGCGGCTTTCTCCCTCATGGCGGGCATTGTCGCCGGCTCTCGCACCTGGTCTGATGAGTTGAGCTCTACGTCCAGGGCGATCCTCTACTCAGTCGCTCGGCTTTGCGCTGATCGCGGAGGGAATTGGCTCTCCATCATCGGTGAGCTCGGGCTGATGCTCCGCACCGCGGAGAGATGGTGGGCAGGGCACTGGGTCTGGAGTGGATCTGATGAGATCATCCACGGGGCAGGATGGCGAGCCGTTTCTTGCCAGAGTTCTCTCCACGAAGGCAGTGAACTCCGCTCGAAGACCATCTTTGGACGACGGTGCTCTGCACGCGGTGTTCAGGCTAGTGTCATAGTACGTGCAGAGCGCGTCGTCCGGGTAGCTGGTAATTTCGGCGAGGGCCAGAAACAATCTGGTATGGTCCTCGAGCGAGTGCTCCCCCTGCTCCAGCAGCAGGAGGAGGAATTCAGGGCGAAGGAGGGGATCCATAGAAACAACGGGAACAAAAGGAAACACGGAGGAAAAAACTGAAATAAAAACTGAGGGAATACATGGAGGTAACTGTACTGGGTCAGGTCTTCTATCACATCACACTGTTGAGGGAACACTCTGGAGTCACGAGGAAATGTTTAACAGTCTTTAATCATGAAACACAGGAGATAATCCACAATAGGAGCTTGAGCCAAACACACGTAGAGAACGAGTAGACCTGACAAACACAAACTGAACAGACTAGGACTTAAGTACACAGGGAAATGAGGATAATTAACTAAACACAGCTGGAAACAAATTATGAACTAATCAGGTATCCTAATGGAAACAGGAAGGACCAAATAAGGAAACACAGGACCAGAAACAGGGGCAAAACACAACACACAGAACAGTCCAGAATCCTGACACACAGCAGTGTATTTGATTTCCAATTAAAATACATAAGAAAAAAATAAAGCCTGTCAATTAGACAAAAGACAAAAGTTTTTTTTTTTCCCCCCTGTCCCCCTCATTTCTGAAATGATGGCTATGCCCCTATGTGTGCAGTACAGAAAACAGTGCATAAGTCTTCTTGTGCTAGAATGGTTTAAAGTCATATTAAAATGCACACAAAGGATTGGATAAGAGGAATCTAAACTGTAATTTTATAACAAGTAGATGATTCCTGACCATAAGCATCCTATTCCAGAATTTGAATATATTTTGGATTCCCAAGCCTAGGTATGGGTTAAAATGTTAAATAAAATGCTCTTTTTTTGTCCTACTGAAAATGTGCCTGGAGTCCACCTTTGTTATTATACCAAACTGCACTTTCAATGTGATTTTTAACCATTCAAATCAAGAAGACTCGCAGGCTGTTTTCTCTGCTGCACACATATCCTTGTGTAAGTGTTCTTTAGCCTGTTGATTTTCATTCATAGTATTCAGCATTCAGCATAGTATTTTGCAATAAGAGCTATCTAAGATTTTTTATTTATTATTATTATTTACCTTATTGCAATCAAAATTAGGAATTGACAAGAATTGGAATCATAAAAATTCGAACGATGCCCAACCTTACCCATACCATATTATTTTTTACAGGCACATTTCAATTCACACCGTTTGAAACCCTTTATTTTCTTTTAAACCTTCACTTACCCTTCTTTGCTTTTGCCCTTCTTAAAAACAACATACATCATTTTATATGTGAATGTACTTTTCAAAATAAGTTATAAAACAATTGCTTCTGGCAACAGGGATAGGTAGTATGTTTGCTTAAAACATGACAATTTATGAGACTAATATCATGTTTTGCTCCATTTGAAACCCTTTATTTTCTTTTAAACCTTCACTTACCCTTCTTTGCTTTTGCCCTTCTTAAAAACAATCACATAATCTTATACGTGAATGTTTTTTTCAAAATTAGTTATAAAACAGTTGCTCCTGGCAACAGGGATAGCTAGTATGTTTTCTTAACATAGCGTCAAACACGACAATTTATGAGACTAATATCATGTTTTGCTCCAAAATCACTCTACAACATCAGTCGTGTTTGAAACAGTTAGCTTCTGTGGTTCCATGTTGCTTCTTATCACAGTGAGACAGAAAATATTCTTTATAAAAATCTTTGTCAAGTAGCGTTGCACTGCAATTGGGTGTTTATTGTCTTCCACGTTTCATCAGTCAAAGCATCTCTATCTGCATGTTATTCAGCTGTAGTGATATCTGATGTATTTGTCCATATAAGGGATTTCCTGGGTCTCACTTGTGAAACAGACATTAAAGTACATAAGTGTTAGGGTTAACCCTGCTCCATAAGGTTCACATCGTCTCATTTTGGGTAAAAATAGAAAAATAATGCTAAAGTACTTTGTAACGTAGTAACTGGAGTAGTTTTTCGGCAAACTACTTTTTTGCTCTTAATCAAGTGATTTTCAGTACTTTTACTTGTACTCAAGTAAATTATTCCTTAAGTAGCAATACTTTTGCTTAAGTACATTTTTTCCACCACTAATTTCAAGTTCATACTTTTTACTGTTAACTTAAAGGTTCATAAAGTTTGTGTAAGGGAAACAGGTCAATAATTTAGCTCAAAGGGAATCATTTAAGATTTTAAAGGGAACTCCACCATTAATATGCAAGGGAATTAGGACAGAATCACTGTTTTACGGCTGATCACTGAGACGGCCAGCGATTCAGTGAGCGAGCCGTATGACAGCAATTCTGCAATGGATATCAATATCCAAAATATAGTGAAAACACTATTAATTAGCATAGTAACAAGATCGGCAGTTTAAGACATTAACTTGTGAGCACAAAACACAAGATACTTCTCTTTTCCATACGAATAAGGCTTTATTGGATAAATCTAAGACATATAAACTAATCTAACACATGAACACACGCATTCACACAAGTTTTCAGAAAGAGAGAGAGAGGAAATAATTAAAGAGAATGAAAATGTGAAATCCCAAGTTTACAGCAATATGTGCAATTGTATAGATCTGAACAACCATCAATCACTTAATTAACCCTCGCACTGAGTTCCTCAATGAGGTTAAAATTTAGATTAACTGCACCAGTTCAGTTAGAATCTGGAGGTACTTGCGTTTCTGTGATGCGGGGTTCCCTTTCTTGTCTGGTTGCTGAAAGGGGTTTCCCGAGGTTGCTGATTGGCTGGAAGCTCAGTATGACCCCTTAAGCTCTTCAATAGTTATTAACAATACATACACAATAAATGATTAAGACATGATGGTTAAACATGTGGGTTAGATACATAATATGGAGTTATGCATAGCAATTATTAGCTGGTCACCAGTCCTTTTAGTGTCATTTAGGTGCATGGAAAGGCAGTTTCCATGCCATTCTTGTGAATGTATGAAGACCAGAGATTAAAATGTCTGTAAGGAATTTTAGTCTGTCTGTTCTTGTCGTGAAGTGGGGGAAGTCAATTTACGAGGAGCTTGTGACTGTAGTTACTATCGTGTGATAGTCATGCGGTCATCTCTTTTGACCATTATTCTTGATAACTTGCCCCAAAATTTTACAATCTCCTTGGACTTGTCAATGTGTTCTTTTGTGTTAATGTTGAAAACTGTTCTGTGACATGGGTTTAGGTTTAGGCTTGCTTCAGAGAGGCTAGGGTCTGATTTATGACATCCTGTTGTCTTGGGCCTCTGTGGAATTTTTGTGACTCCTCGTGCCTCAACTCGGTTTTGACCAAATCTTAGATTGTCTGATTCGGTCTGATATCCTACATTTGTAAGAAATACAAGATGTATTGGTACACTACCATTTAAAGGTTTGGCGTCAATAAATATTTATATATATATAAATTTGTTTTGTTAAATTCTTTTATTCAGCAAGGACACATTAAACTGATCAAAGTTGTTACACAAACGTTGCATTTTTATATTCATTAAATAATTCTGGAAAAAAAAAGTAAGCAGTAAAACTGTACAATGTTGATAATAATTAAAAAAAATGTTTCTGAAGCAGCAAATCAGCATACTGGAATAATTTCTGAAGGATCGTGTGACACTGAAGACTGGAGTAATGGCTGCTGAAAATTGAGCTTTGTCATTAAAGGAAAAAATTGGATTTTAAAAAGCAGTTATTTTAAATTGTAATACTATTTCACAATATTACTTTTAGTTTTTACTATATGCTTGATCTAATCAACACATCACTGGTGAATATAACAAAGAAATATTACTGACCCCAAACTTTTAAACATTATGGAAACTATAAATGTAACCGAGTTCTAAAATGGACTTTTCATTTAACTTTAAGACACTTCCAGTCGTGTCTATATCCAGTTCTATCTGAAGAGATACAGAAACAAGTCATTTTATCATTGCAACAGATCCATATATAAATAATGGTTTCACTTCACAGTACTAATGGAAATGTTCATGAAAAGAGGTGAGGCAAATGATAGTTAATTACTCATTTTCTGAAAATAAAGAGTATGAAGTTTGTATTGTAATAGTAACTTCCATCAAAAAAAAAAAAAAAAGGACAAGCATGGATTGCTAGGGCAGAGATTTATGGTTAGATATTATACTTTTTCTGCAGTGAGATAAATCCTCTGTTGTGGGGACTGTTGTGCTATTTTAAGCCTGCAAGTGCTTTAGCCTGACAGATAGAACACAGCCTGCCATCCTCATTAAAATTCTACACCTCAAGGTGTCTTAATCTACTGATAAAGCAAAGCTCATAATCCATTGAAGGAGATTGTAGGGCTAAAAGTCCCATTTACTGTTGAAGAACCATCTCCTTTACTGTTTCCTGTTTTCTTTCTTTTTTCATTTTAAAAGTTTGACTTTCCAAACTTCTTATTGAAGTGGAATTACACCAAGGATTTTCAACATGAATGAATGCACGAACAAACAAAATCAATATAAATAATTCATAGAATTTTAAATAGATTTAAATTAACTATTAAATTAGCAATTTAATACATGTGAAATAAATTGATAGCATTTTTTACATTAAAGCAATAAAAAACTTGTGCTTTCAGACTAAAAATATTAAATAATTTATATATATACAGTATATATATATATATATATATATATATATATATATATAACACACACACATATATATATATATATATATATATATATATATCACTTTATGTACGTGTGTACAGTATGTACGTGTGTGTATGTGTGTGCGCGCTTATGCACACAGTACATGCACATACACATACATAACCAAAAACACTACAAAAAATACAGATCCTGTTGGCAAGAGGCTATGCAGAAACCTGCATATCAATACTTTGCACATTAAAAATAAAGTAATTAAAGTGGAAAGATAATTGATGGCAAGGAAAGAAAAGGTTCAAAAGTAATAATAATGAAAAAAATAAAATCTCACAGCAGCTAGCCAAGCCACAGTTAACCTGAATTAGCTTGCTGGGTCATTTTTTAATTTCAAAATCAATTATTTCTTGTCGGAGGCAACCACACACACTGTATAGATTAGCAGCCATTCAAATGTATCTCCAGAAGCGCTGCAGTAATGCTATTTGCCAGTATTACTAACTGAAAAGAAAATTGAACAGAAATTATTATAGAATTGAATAAAAAGTAATACACATTTAGCAATTTCCCTTTTAAAGTTAATTAACATGAGCTATCCAATGTAATATATATATATTTTTTTTTTTTCATTTGACTTTTCTCTTTCCTTTTTACATTTTTCCTTTTTCTTTCCACAACTATTGATAAATAATTCACCTTTGGTTAGGGATGGTGGCTTTTTCTACCTTGCAGCAACTGAATATGTGTATATCTGTACTGATGCACACAGTGGACTCAAAACATATGAGTAAATAAAACAGACTTTGTGAATTCTGGACTTTGGATGTTTCAGCACTTGCTTTCTAGCTGCTCTGTGGTCGTCCTGTTTACAATGCTTTGCCTGGTCTAGCTTCTAGCCTCAGGGCAGGTTCAAACTTCTGCCTACATGTCAATATAACCCACTGACACGTCCATGGAATATTGACCATCTGACCACACACTAGAGATGGCAGAACGTCAAACATGTCCAGCCTGACCTGTGCAAAGGTCAATGATGCAGGATGTCTGTCCATTTATTATTTAAATTGTGCTGAATAATTAGCCTATTATCTTCTGTAGAGCTGCTTTACAGCTAAAATGAAATACATTTCATAATTGATTTTGAAATGTATTTTGATTAACATGAATTTTTTATTTTTTATTTTTTTTTACACTAATGCTGCTTTGAAACAATCTGAATTGAATGAAGTTCTATATAAATAAATGTGACTTGATTTGACTTGACTAAGTCCTCATGTTGATTTAACACGTACAGTCCTTGTTCAAGACTCCCGAATATGAATAAAGGGACGGTTCACTCAAAAAATAAAATTCTGCCATCATTTACTCACCCTCATGTCATTCCAAACCTGTTTGACTTTGTTTTGAGGAACACAGAAGAAAATATAATGAAAGTCAGTGTGGTCCAAACAACATTAGACCCCACTGACTTTATTTTATGAACAAAAACACTAAGACATTCTTCTTCTTCTCTTGTTCCACAGAAGAAAGTGTGTCATGCAGGTTTGAAGCAACATGAGGGTAAAAGATGACAAAATTGTATTTATTTATTTTTTATTTATTTATCTTATATTCATAGTCCTACTTCATGTGTACTCAAATATGAAACTCAGAGGTTGCCACTTCCATAAAGACTCCTGGAGCTGTTTAATCTGCTTCAAGTGAAGCATTAGAGATACCCTGGAAAGCCATTTTACAATTTTATGAGCTGGACTGAGGTTAAAAAAGGATGGTTAGAGGCAATGAGTATGGGTCATCCAGACATGATAGAGATGATGATGAGAATTTTTTTTCTTCAAAGCGTGATCTGACTTAATGGCGACTTTCACATTCTTTACTAGACCCATTAATCAGTAGTGAGTCCATCTTCAGTGCTGTCAGTCGCCGAAACTGGCGGTCGATAGTAAAACGAACAAGTCTGTTCAAAGCATAGTAGGCTCAAATAATTACAGGTTGTCAATGCCTACTCTGTTGGTTGGAGTGACTGGTTTAATTGCTTGGACAGAATCTAGAGTGGGGTGAGATTTCAGGACAAGCGGGAGGCCTCTTAAAAGCCATTCACCTTTTCCCCATGAACTAAATAATTATTGCAATGAGGTTCTCTCAGTGTTCTGCAGTCACAGCTTCAAAAACTATTGATTTCAAGAGTTTATTCTTGTTTTGGCAGAAAAGCTGGAGGCTTGGCGTGTTTTTAAGTGCCTCTATGTCAAATCAAAACGCATCTAAATAAACCCTAATGGTGATATTTAGATTGTGCTTCTTGAAGTGTTTGATCCACAATCACTTGAACTCCGTGTATTAAAAGGATAAAAATTGTCATTTTTTACTCACCCTTATGTCATTCCAAATCAGTGTGACTTTCATCTGTGAAAGATATTTTGAAGAACAGTTTTTGTCAATATATTAGTATAATAAAAGGCAGCTGGGTCCAAAACAACATGTTCACATTTCAATATTAATAATAATAATAATAAAAATAAAGTTGTGTGGGGAAAATTAAAATAGAGTTTTCCATTTTGGCTGGACTTTCACTTTAAATCTAAATCATACCAACTGGATATACAATTCTCATTTCTGTTTTTGGAATATGTGTTTGTTTATGTTTCTTCTCAACTGAGAGAAACATTGCATACATTAAGGTGCTTTTGTGTATTTGAATAAGCTGACTGAACAGGCTGATGTTTTAAGCCATAATTCATTCTAGCTCTGTGCATTGTTATGCACCATAATGGAGCCGTTAGATTGAATCACAGTATCATTATTTTTTCTGTTGAAAAGCAGGCCAGTTGTTGTTTGAATGATTGAGAATGGTTCATCACATTAATCTAAACTAATATAACAAGTTTTATTGCATGGTACTTAGGACAGTAAACAGGAATCTTCTAACAGGAAAAAACAAATCTATTTATTTCCACTAACCAAAAAACAATAAAAAAATACATGCATACATACATAAATACAAAAATAAATAAAACAGCATACTGTTAGATACTATTTGGCTGGTATTTACTCTGTTGACAAGCAACAGCATTCCAGACTAGAAATATGTTTAGCAGCTGTAGTGTCCTGTTTTGGTTTGCCAACATTCGTTATGTGAAGTAGTAAGTGTGTTTCCTCAGCACTCGTGTAAAAGGATGAACTGCATTGTGAAGCTGACAGCATAAGCGAGTCGATCTGAGGAGAGTGCCAGATAACTTGCATGAGACAATACTTGAGTTCAAGCTTGACTTTATATTTGGTGTGATGCCACAAACAGATCTTATTCAGCCTTATTTTAATTTAAAAAAAAATTTTCAGCAATGAACTTTACAACTTGAACTTTACTTAGAACAATACTCTAATAACAGCAATGTAAAAATAAGGAAAAACAGCATTTATATAATTCAAGTATGTCAGTATTTAATAATTTATTAAATAAGATATTTATGAATAATCACTGATTTTGTGATTTCAAATAAAGCAACTGTTTCATATCACATTTGCAATTATTTATTCTAAATTCAGTGAATACATTTACAGAGGAGACTGAACAAGAACTGAAATGTTCCATTAAAAGGACAGCTAATCTGCAGAATTTTTATAGAAATGAGAAACAAATTGTTGTTACTTTTCTTTTCAAGGGCCTATATTAGATATTCCCTGTGATAATAGAAACCTGTAAAGTGATATTTACCACTGTGACTCCCATTAAGCTTAAATTGTGTCTTGCTCTAAATGCTGATGATACTGTGTTCCCAATTGTGCATTCCCAAAATAAATAATGAAATATATGAGTAAATAAATTTACCTGAGAAATAAATGAAAGTAAAGAAAACATTACACTCTGAATGAGTTTATTGCCTATTTATAGTTTGTTGTCTGATTTGGGATTTGGCATCACTCTTCAAATATATATATATATATATATATATATATATATATATATATATATAT
>NW_015505665.1:188916-194514 GCF_001515645.1 Sinocyclocheilus grahami | reverse complement strand
TATATATATATATATATACTTTTTTTTTTTTTTTATATATATTATAAAGTATTACAAATGTATTTTTGTAAGGTATGTTCAGCAACTTAATATTCCTATTAGTATTTCAGTCACCAGGACCAAGACTACAAGAAGAATGTGATTCCCTGTAATGTATTTGTCAAAGTGCAAAAGCAATGGAAAGAAAACAACGACATTTAAGCGAATTTGAACAATTCATTGTCAGTGGTAGGCAATCAAATTGCATAAAGCATTTCTCAAAAGTAGAGTCTCTGTCTGTCATTTCTTAAAAGTAGACATTGGATGACTTTACCAAGCATGAAATTGTTTAAAGTTGCACTGCCCTTATAAAAAGTAATGTCTCGGTTACGTATGTAACCCTCGTTCCCTGAAGGAGGGATCGGAGACGTCATGTCGGAGGACCGACGAATTGAGTCAACTACCTCTTGGGATAGGCCACTCAGAACCTCTGCGTCCCGTCCAAGGACTTTCCGGAAATGAAGTTTCCAGAGGTCTGGACGCGGGTGCCAAAGGGTGCCCCGTCTCTGAGTCAGTAAATCCTTCCTCAGAGGAATCGGCCAAGGAGGGGCTGTCGCGAGGAGCATTAGTTCTAGGAACCAGGTCCGGGACGGCCAATAGGGTGCCACCAGCAGGACCTGCTCCTCGTCCTCCCTGACCTTGCACAGCAACTGTGCCAGAAGGCTCACTGGGGGAAACACATACTTGCGCAGGCCCCCCGGCCAGCTGTGTGCCAGTGCGTCCGTGCCGAGTGTTCCCACGTTCAGGGAGTAGGACATCTGGCAGTGAGAGGTTTCTGTAGAGACAAACAGGTCAACCTGAGTGGCTCCGAAATGTCTCCAAATCAGCTGGACCATATGGGGATGGAGTCTCCATTCTCCTGGGAGCATAGCTCGTGACAGCTTGTCGGTTGAGCGGACCCGGAATGTGAATGTCACGAAGTGACCTCAGAACTTTCCGACTCCAAAGGAGGAGGTGGCGGGCGAGTTGCGACGGGAGCGCAGACCACCTTGTTGGTTGATGTACACAACGGTCGCCTTGTTGTCCGTTCGGACCAGACGTGCTTGCCTCGTAAGCGCCCTTTGAGACGGTTCAAGGCAAGTAACACCGCTAATTACTCTAGGCAATTGATATGCCAGTGCAGTTGGGGGTCCATCCACACCCCCGACACTGCATGCCCATTGTATGTGGCCCCCCAGCCGGTGGTGGATGCATCCGTGTAAACCACAGCATGCCTGGAGACCTGTTCAAGGGGCACTCCTTCCCGGAGAAACGCAAGGTCTTACCACGGCGTGAAGATTTGGCGACAGGCTGGTGTAACTTGGACCCGGTGAGTGCTGCCCTGCCATGCCCACTGGGACTCGGCCAAGAAGCCAGTGCTGAAGCGGTCTCATATGAAGCAGCCCCAGCGGTGTAACTGCCGCTGTAGCTACCATATGCCCCAGGAGCCTCTGAAATTGTTTCAGTGGGACCGTTGTCCTGCCCTTGAATGAATTCAAGCAGTTATTTTCCCAGTTGACTGGAAGACCCTACTGGCCGAGGTGCCGGAGCACCAGGTCCCTGTGCTCGCACAACTGATCCAGAGACTGTGCTAGTGTAAGCCTGCTCTTCCCTGCTCTCTGAGGGGAACAAGAGCTCCCTCCGCAACTTTTATGAAGACACGGGGAGACTGAGGGTCTGAGTGTGCGGTGCAATGCTTACCTGGTTCCACGGTTTGGCAGAGGGTGCAAGAGTAGGGCCTTTGATGAAGCTCTCGGACCGCCTGCTGCTGCCTGCTGGCGAGAAGGGACACCCCTCATGGGCAGACCAAAGAGGGGTCTGAGTGTGCGGTGCAATGCTTACCTGGTTCCACGGTTTGGCAGAGGGTGCAAGAGTAGGGCCTTTGATGAAGCTCTCGGACCGCCTGCTGCTGCCTGCTGGCGAGAGAGGAGGATGAGTGTGGTCTGGTGTTGGTCCGTCCGCGACTCTCCGTGCACTCTTGGGACCCAGAGACAGAGAAAACCGCTCTCTTCTCGAGATTTTCCAGATTCTTCACCCGGCCCTCGTCCGGGGGAGGGAGAGGTGCATTCACCATCCCTCAAAGAGTAGTTCCCTCTCTCCCTGGGTCGCCCATCCCGGGGCCTCTTGCTCTTCCGCTAAATGAACCTGCAGTAACGCCATAGCGTGTAAGGCGGAGGCAGTTTCTCCACAAGCCGTATAAGCAATGCCGGTCAGACCAGACGAAAGCTTACATACCCGGGAAGGGAGCGACTGGTTTCCCCACCAGGAGGAGGCGGTCTTAGGACACAACTGCATCGCTACTGATCGCTCCACCGGGGGGATCGCCGTATACCCCCTAGCTGCACCCCTGTTGAGGGTTTCTGGCAGTAAAAGGTGCCGTCAAAAAAACATCAGATTCTTAGTTCAAACACACCTTGTAAAAAGGTGTAACTGATACTTAATGCATCAATTAAATCGACTAAGTTTGATACTTGCGAGTCTGTCTGAAAAAGATTCCTGATGCAATCTTAAGGCCCCAAGATCTTGCTGAAGTTGGTTGATGAGAAAGAACCAGTTTGCGTCAGAGTAACTTGAAGAATGGAAAAATCAAGGCCGAAAGGCCTGGCACCATGCTTTGGTATCCTGCAGCGTTTTCTCACATCTTCATCTGCATCTGACCGAACCACCGACTGGGGCGGGTCACATGAAGTGTGGCCTTTAAGGTCGGAGAAGATCCCCGCCTTTCAAGATGGGCTTGTCCAATGAGAGAGATGGAAATTTCCTAGCGGGAGGTGGCAATTGCTAGAGGGTTTACGACTCTTTGTGTGGAAACATGGAACTTAGTATCTGGAACTTGAGTCGAAAATACTAAAGATTCTCAGGACACTAATATATTGCCTATGTATCAACATATAATATACAATCTTGTTTAGATCATCAGAAGGCGAATTCATAGATACTAAACACGGTATTTGTAAGGTTATATGAATGAGTGGTTTATCGTAAGCATGAATAAAATATTCTATAATACAACAGATTAATACAAAACAGCAATAATATACACAATGGCCTACAGAATATGTGTGTTCGTTCAAAGAAATTTTTTCCTATGAATTAATTAGTAGAAAAGTCAATTTCTGCTCTGCCTCTCCTATGGGGACAAAGAGTGGGTTATCCTACTCACATTCCTGGGGGGTCATAAAACCAGTGATATCATGATTAGTTGTCATGGTGACCAAAGGGGGATGGTGTTCAGCAGAAATCCTGGCATCCAGTTTATTGAGTGAGGGGACTGTGACGATTTGTTAATCTAATGAATAATTGATTTGTTAAATCAAATAAAAATTAGTGTGTCAGATTGGTCGAGACGCTACACCACTATTGAGTGAGGGGACTGTGACGATTTGTTAATCTAATGAATAATTGATTTGTTAAATCAAATAAAAATTAGTGTGTCAGATTGGTCGAGACGCTACATATTTCCCCCCTTTCGAGCGTTGTTGTCCGTAGAATAGACAACAGCGAGCGACGTCAAAGGTGCAGAACAATCTAACAAACACCTGTCACTCACGGCTGGGAGGCAGTGGTGGCTCTCTGGCTGTTGGTGCCTCCAGTAGTGGTTGTGGTGCCGTGGTGGATGCTGTCAGGTGGTGTGCTGTGGTGATGTAGGCTGTAGCAAGGTGTGGGTCCTCGAGCTTATGCAGCAGGTGTCGAGGCTGTGTCACCTGTCATCCTGAAGTGAGTTAGTCTGGGTAGGATGTTTTTTGTTGATGTTGTTAGCCAGTAGGCTATCTGTGGTACCCGTGATGTGGGCCAGCCGGGTTAGCCTCTCACTGGTGAGAGTGCAGGTGGTTTTAGGGATTGCCAGGAACTGTTATGGATATTCTATAGTGTGTAGAGAATTTCCGACTGACCTAGTGATGATGGCAGGAAAGTGGCAGGTGGTTGTGAGCTCTCTGCTTTGCTCAACGTCACTAGAAATTCGATGTTTGCGGTGTCGCTTGGCTCTTGTGGCGGCACCGACTTGAGCTTGCAATAATATACACAATGGCCTGAAGAATATGTGTGTTCGGTCAAAGAAAGGTTTTCCTATGAATTAATTAGTAGAAAAGTCAATTTCTGCTCTGCCTCTCCTATGGGGACAAAGAGTGGGTTATCCTACTGACATTCCTGGGGGGGTCATAAAACCAGTGATATCATGATTAGTTGTCATGGGGACCAAAAGGGGGGATGGTGTTCAACAGAAATCCTGGCATCCAGTTTATTGAGTGAGGGGACTGTGACGATTTGTTAATCTAATGAATAATTGATTTGTTAAATCAAATAAAAATTAGTGTGTCAGATTGGTCGAGACGCTACACCACCATCCCAGAGGGCAGCAGCTCAGCTGAATCTTCCTCTCCAGAGAGCTCTCCCTCCAATGCAGTGATCGACATCTGGTCGTCGAGAGGAGCACCGAAGGATACCGCTGGTATGCTATTTGAAGAGGGCCCAGCGCGTTCCTTTGGCGGCTCAACTGGTTGCGAAGCGCTAGAGGAGCGATGGTCCCCTGAGGGTTGGTTCCCTGAGGGGTTTGCCACCACTGTAACCCTCAGACCGCCCGTGCTACTGCCGCCAGGATGAACACTAGATCGCAGCAGAGGCAACAGAGCTCCGCTGCCCTGGAGGAAACAGAGCCTGGCCCGCAGCTCCGAGATGGTCATCTTCCCGCAATGGGAACATGACTCATCCACGAATGCCACCTCAGCGTGTTTAATGCCCAAACACGTGAGGCAGCGATCGTGACCATCACCCAGCGCCACGTAACGACCGCATCCAGAAACGCACAGGTGAAACGGTATCTTTAAAAAGACGATCCATCGTCTTTACAAAGACGCACCCATGTAAGCTCTTTTCGAGAAATAGGCTCTTTCAGGGAAATGCTCTTTTAGGTGCTGAGACGCACAGTGGAAATGGCCGCTTGCAGCACGACAGGGGGTAGTGCAGCCTGAAGTGCGCAACCCACTCGACACAGGAACGACCACCACTGAAGCACCATCCGCCAACACCAGAGGCGAAAAAAAAGTACTCAGCTCCATTACTTGAGTGAAAGTACAGATACTGCTGGTCAAATATTACTCCATTACAAAAAGTTGTAAAAGTTGACAAATTTTTACTTAAGTAAAAGTACAGAAGTACTTGCTTTTAAAAGTACTTAAATACCAAAAATAAATTTCCTTTTTTATGTCAATGCACATATTTTTTTATTGTTGTACGTAATACTTGCGATACTTCTGAAGCAACTTAGAATACATTACACCTACTGAATACACTGACTAGCTTGTAGTATCTTTGGAATAAAGAGCTTTTAGAATGTTAAAAACCTATTAGGAAAAAAAATGTACACCCCTACCCACCCCCACAAAAGAAGTATGGTAGTGATCTCACACAGCTCTGACAGTGTGTGCACACATCTATGTGTAGCCATTCATCCACATTTGAACAGAGTGGACAGTGAAATCATGTAAATACAGAGTGATAAGGAAGAAAAAAAAATCAAACCTGCTTTAAAACCCAGCAACACAACTGTAGCTGTACAACTTTACAACAGCAACACTGCTT
>NW_015505665.1:170591-188185 GCF_001515645.1 Sinocyclocheilus grahami | reverse complement strand
ATACTTCTGAAGCAACTTAGAATACATTACACCTACTGAATACACTGACTAGCTTGTAGTATCTTTGGAATAAAGAGCTTTTAGAATGTTAAAAACCTATTAGGAAAAAAAATGTACACCCCTACCCACCCCCACAAAAGAAGTATGGTAGTGATCTCACACAGCTCTGACAGTGTGTGCACACATCTATGTGTAGCCATTCATCCACATTTGAACAGAGTGGACAGTGAAATCATGTAAATACAGAGTGATAAGGAAGAAAAAAAAATCAAACCTGCTTTAAAACCCAGCAACACAACTGTAGCTGTACAACTTTACAACAGCAACACTGCTTTAACAGCAATACTTATTTAACATCAAAACAAAAAATTAAAAATGCTGTCTAATTGCTCTCGCTGTACTTTGATGTCACACAGCCCTACAAGAGTGATTACTGATAAACTGTATGAAAAAAAAAAGTCACATTTTAGAGAAGAAAAAAATCACCCACCGACTGTCAAAGCTGCTACATAGTAACAACTTTCTACTTCGAGGACCCTGATAGAAATGTAGTGGAGTGAAAAATACAATATTTGTTTTTCAAATGTAGTGAAGTTAAAGTCATAAATTCCCAGAAAAAATAATACTCAAGTAAAGTACAGATACTCAAAAAGTGTACTTAAGTACAATACTCAGGTAAATGTACTTAGTTACTGTCCGCCTCTGGCCAACACAAGAAGCTCCTTAGAGCGTGCTAGACTCGTCACACACAAAGCAGTTTGGTAGGAGCGATGTTGTCGCTCAGCTCCGAAGCAAAAAGCTGGTATGCGTTGCACCGGCTGCCTTTTTATGCTCACGCTGTGATCAGCGGCAGCTGGACGCAATTATCGCATGGCAATATGCATTGGCTCATTTAGTTTACACTCGAAGTAGATTGGTCTCTCTAAGCGAGATCCCAATTCGTCGGTCACCGACGTGACATCGAGAGTGACCGACTGAAAGGGAACCATTTATTTGAAAATTTTAAAAATCGAAAGAACTATTTCCACTATAAACAACTTTTTTTGTGAAATGGAAAGTTTCCATGGATGTTCAAGTTTCTTCATGGAACCATCAATGCCAATAAAGAACCTTTATTTTTAAGAGTGTATGGTCAGATATTGTTATGAATTTTTTTTTTTTTTATATATATCTTTTGTTTCACACAATGTCATTTTTATCTTACTTATATCTAACTATTTATTTTCAAATGTACTTTTAATTTCGGGTTAATATTTATATTATTGATAAAATGTATAATTGCATTTGCTTGAAGTGATTTAGATTGTTCTGTTAGTTTTGGTTTTAGTAATAATGTTTACTGAATAAATCAGGGAATCAACTTTACATTGACATGACAGTTACATGACATGACAGTTGATTTGCTCCAGAAGCTCAGTGGTTGAATGAGCAAAGATGACAGATTAAAATTGTGTAATTCCAGGGGTTTTTGCACCAGCCAAACAGTGGGGATGCTAACGTGTAGCTTTTTCCGAGAATGATCTTCCTTGATCCATGATGATTTCAGCTTTTGCTAGAGGAGTAAAAAGCATAGTAGGTGGTGGCTGGACACAGACCTATACTTTTGGTTTTATTACAATGCAGACAGCGTTTGATGATGGACCAGACCTTCTCCCCTTCAGTTATCACCCCATGAAAATAAGCTGCTTTGGCGTCATGCTGAGCTTATGGGATTGTCGGTCCAAAGTAGTGATGGATCCTAGAACCTGGAGGAGTTTCTGGGTCTATCATCCAGGACCAATAGACGAGCAATTTGCAAGCAGCAGCCATGTGCATGGAGTGTGATAAGCCCACATGTACATTTGTTTCTAGTCAGACTAAAGCGAACAACTCTCAGTGGCCCACAAAGTCACTTCCAAGACTAAACTGTAAAAGCTCTGTCAAATGCATTCAAACACTTTGCCATTAACTTTACATTTTACATTTACAACCTCTGTGGGTCGTGCTGAATGATTTCTACATATATTTACATATGAATTTGCATCCTACATCTGCGGGGAGCTATTGATTATGAAAGCCGCATTTATCATCAGTATTCATGCCAAAGCTATTGATGAGTTCTTCTTTCATACCCTCTCCAGCTAATTTGCATTTAAAATCTCCTTTTTATGAAGGTCAAGACCATTTATTTCAGCCAGGATAGGTACTCTTTTATGCTCAATGGAATATGAATTATGTTTGCACCTGAGACATGAACGGATGCACTGCTGACATTTCCAGAATCCAGCTTTTGTAATAATGGCATAACTTAGTGTTTGATGAATGGTGTGAGGTTTACAAGGAGGTCAGGAACAACTTGCACATCATTAATTGTTTCCACTGTTAAATTGTCGGTGGTGATTTGGGTTTGATAAATGTACAATTATCACAACTTTTTTTTCGGCTTCTGTTGTCTACAACTGACAAACGCAATATAATTCACAGAGTGTTCACAGGGAAATTGATGACTTTAGATTTATTTTATTAAGTCAAGCAGGCAGTTGTGACAATTATGGTTCATGCTTAGTCATAGTCAAGCCTGTTGCCACATGCAACAATAAATGATTTGCAATTTGTGTTACTGAGATATTGCACACACTTTAGTTTAGGGATCAATTCTCACTATTAACTAACCATTAACTATGACTTTTGCCTCAATAAAGTTTGCCTCAAATAATTAGCTGGTTATTAATAGTTAGTAAGCTAGCTGTTAAGTTTAGTTATGGGGTAGGATTAAAGTATGGTCATGCAAAATAAGGCATTAATATGTGCTTTATAAGAATTAATAATCAGACAATATGGTAGTAATATGCATTCTAATAAGCAACCAATAGTGAGAATTGGTCTTTAAAATAAGGTGTTTCTGAGATATTTTAGATATATAGTAGATTGGTTACTTATAACCATTGATCAAAAGATCTTTCAGGTTATATGTCTTATGTTATTGGCAAAATTGTGTTATATCATGTTATATCTGTACAGATACAGTTGCAATACTCTTTCTGCAATACTCTAGAAAGAGCAAACAATATTATTAACCATAACTAATGACTGACAAAGTAATTAATACTTTTATTCTGCAAAGATACATTAAATTAATGAAAATTGGCAATAAAGACATTCATGTTACAATCTATTTCAAATAAATATGGTTATTTTGAACTTTCTATTCATTAAAGAATTCTGAATGTATCACAGTTTCCACAAAATATTCAGCAGCACAATTTCTTTCACCATTGACACTAAAATGAAATGTTTCTTGAGCACCAAATTGAGCATATTAGAATGACTTCTGAAGGAGCATGTGACACTGAAGACTGGAGTAATGACTGCTGAAAATTTTGCTTTGATATCACAGGAATAAATCACAATTTATATATATTGAAATGTAAAACAGTTATTTTAAATAGTAATATTTCTCAATATGATTTTTTACTGTATTTTTTATTAAATGAATGCAGCCTTTTTTATGTTAGAACGCATGCACAGAAGAACTGTGGTAAAGGTGTTATACCAAGGTGTAAACAGGTCTGTTGTCAAGGTGACACCTGTAAAACATTAAATGTTATCATTTTCATAAAATTTCAGACCAATCTGTAAGTCATAACCACTAAGACAATGCTAAATGACGTCTGGTGAATTGAGATGACTGCAATTCTTGTTATTACGCATCAAGTAGATAAGAGCATTATCAAGATCTTCATCTAATCAAGCTATTAATCATTTTATAGGCTTTGTAAAAGCTCATCCATTAGAGGCCATAATAACCAAAAGCCTCAGTCTACTCATTCTCTTTTCTCTTCCACTCCCATTCCCGTTAGATAGTGTGAGGGGTCTTCATTAGTTCTATTTCATTATGCTGTATAAAGAATCATATCCCGTTTTCTTTGGCTTTAATTGTGTTTTAGTCTCTGCAGTAAAACTCCTTTGAGAAACTGGTCCAGGCAAGGTAACACAAAGCATGGTGGTGGTTTTACTCTGTTTTTGTCCTGTATCTCATTCCGAGTCAGTGGAACAAGCAGAGTTAGCACTAATGCTCTCTGCTGTGCATATAATGGGTCACATCTTTTATGACATGCTGTGGACATTTTGGAAATAAAGGATTGAACACTTTGTTAGTTGTACTTACATTTTTAATAGTATGTTAATAGTATGAAACTAATATATATAGGCTGTCGCACATGTTAAGATCTTGAGGCATTTTATTCACATTGGATGATGAAAATTGAAAACTGATAGTTGCTTACACTGTTATTTTACACAAACATATTTCTGGTAAACCATTTAAAATGCATATGTAAAACATTCAAATTAAGTAGCATAAATTATAATTGTGTGGACCAGAGAGACAACACACCTTTTTTATATCTACTGTAGAAAACATTTAATGTTATTTTAAGTAAATTTTTGTCTTTTGTAGACACAAGTGTGAAGATGTGTCTCTACATTTCTATGTGATTTTCACATTCCACCAAGCCGTAGCACCTGCAAATATAAGATTAGATGTTGATAAGTGAGAAGACAAATTATGCTTTGAGAGGAGGTTCTGTTGTGTGTCAGTGTTGAAGTTACATCATGCATTTGCATTTATACTTTCCTATTTCCTAACTTATTAAAGGGATTATTTTAATTGTGGCTTATGGCTCTCAGTTGCCTCACTGTATTAAAAAGCAAACTGGCATAAGCCTATTTTGTTCTGTGTGTGAATATGCAATACCAACATAAAACTAGAGCGCTGAGTAAATCTTGAAGTGTCCATACTTCAGAAGTCTACTGATTAAGTACTGATTTCTTACCCAAACAAATATTGATGTACAGCGTGTTTTGAGTTTTAAATTTTGGGTTGCAAGAGGACTGAGATGTTTGCTATAAAGGGAACACAACTATTACAGACAGAGTTACATTTACATGCGAAAACTATCAAAGATTCATCTGCGTCTGAATATTTTGTATCAGAAATGATTTTTGTTTATTTTCAGCTTCTGGTTAATTGTCAGCTATGAACTGTGACTTTGTTGTCACTGTGGATATGTTCTTAGAGAATTTAATTGTTAATTAACACAGGGCTTTATTGTGAAGTGTTGAGATGCCTGGAGTCACAAGCAGACATTCATGTTGAGAAGTCTTATCATTGTCTTTTAATTTGTATCTTTTTTTTCTTCTGTCTACTACAGTACATTGTTTCTGTGGCTAAGTGGTAGAGCATTGTGTTAGCAGCGCAAAAGGTTGTGGGTTCAATTCCCAGGGAACACACATACTGGTAAAAAATGTATAACCTGAATGAATGTTAGTTGCTTTGGATAAAAGCATCTGCTGAATACATAAATTATTATAATTAATTATGAATTATGTGCAATATTACATGACAGAGTAGGCCACGTAAAGGTGTTCACTTGAACTTGAACTATAACATATGTACAGTTACAGTTGATGATGTTAGAGTAACCTCCTCTCCACAAAAATGTTAACTTTTCACTAATACTGAAACTCTGTGTTGGAGACCAAAATGAGTAGGTTTAGCAGTTTGCCATGTTACATAAATTCTGCCATAACTGTATAGCAACTATTACAGATAAAATTAAATATACGTGTGAAAACTGTCAAAAAATAATCTAAATGTTTTTTGTGTCAAGTTATTTTTATTTATTTATTTTTTTTTTTTTATCAGCTGTTTATTATCAGCTATAAAATGGATTTGTATCTTAGTGAAGAATTACTTGAGGAGACTTGAGGAGAACTGACTTGATACTTATTAAAATTCATAGCAAAACTGACTTAGAAGAGTAAAATTAGTTCTGTGTGCAGAAATTTGCTGGGTAATGTCAGGGTACGTTTACACAACAACAATATACTAAAAATGGAAAAGTTTCACGTACAGATGACAATATTGCCAAAACGATTCCCATTATTCACACAGATCCATGAAAATTACTAAACTATTTAGAATTATGCATGCCAGGCCAGTAGTTGGCAATCTCACTTTGTGAAGAAACACTACACACCTCCGCACAATCATAATCACTATTATGTGAATACAAACACTCAAGATGGCAAAAGCATGCATGCACATGATATCACCATTTTCACAAATTCATGTTTTTGAGGTTTACATGGAGACGATATAGTTTTCAAAAACTTGCACTTTGAAACCCCTATTCAAAAGTTTACATTTTCAGGCACCCAAAACGCAATTGTCATGTAAATGAACGGCCAAAATGAATAAAACAATTCTCTAGCACTGGTACAGCACTGTACAGTATATTGGTTTCAAATTTCTAGTTTGAAGTTAAAATCAGAATTTTTTTTTTTTGCAATTTGTTCAGAATTGTTCAGTATCAGAGATCTTTTTGTTGATGTTTTTAGAAAACAAACCATCTCACACCAGACCGTATTTATCATCAGACACATTCTATCATTGAGCTGGAGATTCCTTAAAATTTGTAGCTGTTAAAATGCCATGTTTGGGACTTGGTATTAGAAACTGGACAGAATAATGGTGGAATAAAGGAAATCGGAAGGAAAGGTCAGAAACACGGACACAGTGAGAACTATAATAATATAATAATTATTATATTATTATACTAATATACAAATATACAAACAAAATATCTTGAACTCTTGACTCGGTATAAGGGATTGTATTGCCATGGCAGTGGGATTTTCATAGTCACATTTAAGGTTTACTAAACCATGATGAGAGTAGAAAACAACAGCAGCCCATGTTATATGGTTTCACATTTCATGGAAATTTGACTATGACTAAACCAAAAGTTCAAATAAACCAGAAGTTTATTGCATCAGATATTTGACTTTGAGGCTGTCCAAATGATTGTGTTCCCAATGGCTATGCCTCTACCAGTAATTAAATCTTACCCTGCAGTCTTTCCTAGGGCAGCAGTTCTCAATCTGGTCCTGGAGTACCCCATCACTGCACATTTCATATGTCGCTCATATTTAACACACCTGATTTATATCAGCAGCTCATTAAGAGGCTCCAAGACCTGAACTGGGTGTTTCAGATAAGGGAGACTGCCAAATTTGAGATTTACTGTCCTTGGGCAACAAAATAAGATAAAGGCTATATTCTGGTGAACAGAGAAAAGTGGCCATTATGCTACTTTACAAATAAATACTGATACTTTTTTATTTAAATGTTTCATTTAGCAGTTTTACCAACAAAACAAAACATTAAAAAATTGGTGTAGAAACAATGCTGGTACCACTTTAAAGTTGTGCTTGTTAACATTAGTTAAAGCACTGTGAATTAACATGAACTAGCACTGAACAACTGTATTTTCATTTAATATTAACTAAGAATAATAAATACTGGAATAAATGTATAGTTCATTGTTTGTTCATGTTAGTTATTACATTAACTAACATTTATTGTAAAGTGTTACCACAATTTTCACTCAGAAAATGCTAGTGCATTTGACAAATAATTACAAAGAACACATATACAGTACATTATGACTATGTCAGTAAGATGTTTTTTGTCAAATGAACTATTTATACTCACTAATATGCTCACTGACATGGAATCAAAGGATGTGAGGAAATTAATGAAGTTAATTAGAGAAAGCAATTGAAAGCAATTTATCACTAGCAGAGATAGAGAAATGTAATAAAACTCCAATAACTGGAGTGAGACCTTATGGGAGGGTGTGTAATACTCAAAATATTGTACTGCATGTCAGCGATTTCCATGTAATGTTGCTGTCTATTCACCAAGAAAAACCCTTGTTTGCTCAGATTTAACCAAACAAGGGATGATTTGTAGAGTTTGCTTACGCTTTTAGCCCCATGTTTCAAATTGGTTGTTCTCTAACTTTTGTGGCCAAGTACCATCTTCAGTCAAATCAGAACCAGTACCACCTAGAGTCACTAATGTTTGATCTATATTTGTGTTTTTTCCCCCCAGGATTGGGCATTTAAGAACTGTAGAGTAACGTGTACATAATTTTGTCATAACTGCAGAAGATCCATTGGTGAGCAAGTGATGTCATGCTAAATTTCTCCAAATCTGTTCTGATGAAGAAGCACACTCATCTACAATTTGGATGGCCTGAGGGTCAATGTTCAGCAAATTTTTATTTTGGGGGAACCATTCCTTTAAAGGAAGTGAGAGGTACCGTGAACTATTTGTCATTACCTAAGCATCATGGTTAGAAGCACAGATATTCTAGCCTAAACAATTCCCGGAACACTATCGCAAAAGAGCAGGGCCTCTTGTAGCTTATCCATCTCCTGCTGGCAATAGTGATTTATTAGAGATCTCCACAAGCCCTTTAGAGGAGACTCATACATTAGTTTTACTTCATGCCATCCTCAGAGGAAGGTAAGACTCATGAGCTTGTGGTTTCCGATACTGATTTATCTGTAGGATTTACTATTATTATTTTAATCATGGTTGTCCCATACTTTGTCTCATGGGTTTTATCTTCATGCAAGGCTGTGAAAAGCATTCATGAATCAAGATCATTGGAAGTGGTTTGAGATGTTATTCATATTTAAGTGCAACTGTTTTCTATTTGCCTAAAGAGAGTTAGGATAGATCCATTTGAATCTGTGCACTTGCAAGCTTAAGAAGATGTTTTATTCTTATAGGCACTTACCTAGGAAACTCCAATCTAATCCAATCTCTCATCTCTCAAACCGGCTGTGACAGTTTTCTTGTAAAACATACTGTAATAATCTTTTTCTTTCTTTCTCTTTCTTTCTTTCTCTTTCTTTCTTTCTTTCTTTCTTTCTTTCTTTTTTGCATCTCATAATGAGACACATTTATTGGTGTCTCATTATGGTGAAGAATAAGAATAAGAGGTGAAGAATAAGCTTGTTGCCAGCAGTTAGGCATACAGTATGTAAATATCCACCATCAACCCCTGCACTGTGGTACTTTCACTAATCCTTCAATTCACTTTATAGGCATCTTTTGTTGTCTGAAGTTTGTGCTGGCTTTAAACGTATATGCTTTGAGCAGCCTGCGCCAGCTTCCACACAATCGCTGGTGAGCAACCTCGCTAGATCTAAGCTGCTTTTCCTGAACACAAGCGTGCGAGTGGCACTCGATTACAATAGCCACTGTCATGCACTGCCAAGAGGGCCCATGTGATAGCGATGACATGTGAAGTCGAACGTGCTCCGCTGCTAATGCTGGGCTGGGGACACACAATAGCAGGGAACTGCTGAGTAGTCACAGTAGGAAATGAAATAGTACTTTGGATCATTTGTACAGATAATGTAAGACGTGACTTTGTTGAGATCTGCTTCACTTAGAACATGAAGCCCAAAGGATTCAAAGAGTAAAAAGAGCTGAAGCCTTGCATTTACTTCATATGTATTCAGTAATCTTGTGTTTGTTTTAGCTGTTGTTTGTATGTAGGATGTTTCTGCCCATGTAAACATGTGCATAGGCAAAGCATGGATCACATGACCTGCTTGGTGGTGTTGTTTTTAGATGATTCAGCAGTATATTGGTCCAGCTCTGTGTAGGCAACATAACCGCACCCTGATCTAATTCTTCTACTTCTTTCAAAGAGCTTCGGGCTCTGAGGTTTCAAATATTTCTGTCCTAAAAAGACACAAATGACACTATCTGTGATATTTAATGAAGTGTGTGCCAAGAGTTTTCTGAAAACCACAATAAGAGCTGAAGTGTAGACAGGATTTACCTTGTGGGTGGGCCTGCTAAGTATTGTTTGCCCTTTAAGCAAATTTAAAATGAGATTTTCAGTGATTTTTCTTTTTTGTCATATAATAAAAACTTGTGGGGGGAAAACAGCATTATAAAAACTGATTTTGTGGGAAGGCGTGAGCAACTGAATCCATTTTTTTTATTATTATTTATTTAATTTTTTTTAGAGATTGTATAATTCAAAAATTAAAATTTTGCAGTGGTGTATAAAGTACCTGAAAGCAATACTCAAGTAAAAGTACAGATATCTTACCAGAAAATGACTTTGGTAGAAGTTGAAGTCACCTTTTAAAATATTACTTGAGTAAAAGTCTTAAAGTATGTAATGTGTATTGTACTTAAGTACGAAAAAAAAATTTTTTAAATCTTAAATGTACTTAAGTATTGAAAGTAAAAGTACAAGTAAATGCAAAATGGAAAAGAAACACATACATATATATAAAAAAATGTTCATACACAGCTTGAGTAGCAAGATTGTGTTCAGTTTTAACTCTTTATTCCATTTTGTATTTTTGGGTAAGAATAAGAAGCACTTCATCCGGTACTAAGTGCATTTTATTCCAACATATAAGAAAACATTTCTGGAATCTGCATCTGAAATGGCATTTAGCCTACAGTTTAATATATCTCAGAGGGGACATGGATGCATTTAACCTGCATTTACAGATGCATAAATAGGCCTAATGTTTTGTTTGTAACAGAAAACGTTGAATACTGACATACGAAATAATTTAAAACATGAAAAATAGTCAAAATGTAAAATTAAAACCGCCAGTAAGTGTCAGCAAGTGACTGTTAGTGAGTGAGTCATTGGCTACATTTACATGCAACCAAATAATCTGTTTGTAATCGGATTTGACGGCTCAATCAGACTGAAAGCCTTCATGTAAACACCTCAATCGATCCGATTGAGCTCGATTAGAATGAAATTTCGATCGGATTGAAGGGGGTGGTTTATTCCTTTTCTAATACGATTGAGAGTGCATGTAAACACTCGATCGGATTGAACCCCGAAACTGAAAGAACTGCGCATGTGCAGAGATGCAGAAATAGCGGAATGACGTCTGAGGCACGGAAGGAGCGGTTCTTCCTTTTGAATAAAGTGACTGTATTTAAATGTGTGTCCTGTCATTATAAAACTCTCCTTTCACTCAGCAACTGTGAAGTGGAGCAGGACAGCCTCCCACCAGTCCTTGTTTTGGATTCTCATCCACAGGCAACCCGTTTTGGGCGCGGGGAGGGGCATTTTTTTTTTTTTTGTGATAAATATGAGCAGTACAGCACAGCGGTTTATACGTATATTTATCCAATAAATATTAATTCTGCTGTTAAAAACAAATAAAGAAACCGTGTAGGAGAGTAGTTATTATGTACAAACAGTGAGAAACTCTATATTTGTGCAGTGGTTATTATTTGCAAACAGTGAGAAACTCTATATTTGTGCAGTGTGCTGCATGAAAAAAAAAATCTATTCCGATTTGAAGCTTGTGACATATAAACGCGTACATCAACCCAATCACTTTATTTAGCGTTCAAGTAAACACTACATTCAGATTCATCAATCTGAATGAATTCAATCTGATTGAACCAAAAATTGTGCATGTAATTAGCAGAGATTAAATCGATTCATTCAGACGACTGATTCATTCAGAAACAAAGCATTTGACTGTGTTAATGAGTGAATCGCTGAATCATTTTTATCAACCGATTCGTTCAAAAAGCTGATTAGTTCAATAAGTAAACACCGTCCATTGCTCAGAGACGCAAAACAGTGCTGTGATCTTTGTTTGGAACTATTTCCCTTGGCAAAATTGTGCAAAAACAAGCAATAGTATGTCTAAAATGTAAGTCACTTATTGCTTTACTGAACTTGTATAAAATGATTATTATGTGTTATCATGCTGATATCTGCAGAAAAACGGTACTCTTTGTATGATATAGATTAAGTTAACAAACAAGCAATTTTATGTCTAAAATGTAAGTCACTTATTGCTTTACTGAACTTGTATAAAATGATTATGTGTTATCATGCTGATATCTGCAGAAAAATAGTACTCTTTGTGTGATATAGATTAAGTTAACTATATTAAATTATATAAATATAAAAAGCATACAGAAGCATTTTTGCCATCTACAATTTAGAATGCCTGGAATTTTGAGTTTTAATAGACTAATAAATCAATGATTTGATCTGAACGGAAACAGCGTATCCGTGTGTAATTTTTGGGTGAACTAACCCTTTAAAGTGTAATTTTTGGTGCACTCTGTCTGTGATTTGGTGATGTAGCCTAGTCAGATCGCACATCATTACAACAACACTTAGCATATTATCGCAGAAGATATACTGTATATTGCACACACAGACTCGATTTGAGTGGAAACTGAAATCATCCGCGGTTGTGCGCGCACTTGTTAGCACATGAACAAAGGTGTTTTTAGGAGTCTAACTTGCAGACGCCAGACCACTGATTCGTCAAACCTGCTTTCCTGCAGTCCGTGTTCGTGACTTCTGACTATTTTGTAGTAAGTAAAAAATGGAAAAGAAACACATACATATATATAAAAAAATGTTCATACACAGCTTGAGTAGCAAGATTGTGTTCAGTTTTAACTCTTTGTTCCATTTTGTATTTTTGGGTAAGAATAAGAAGCACTTCATCCGGTACTTAGTGCATTTTATTCCAACATATAAGAAAACATTTCTGGAATCTGCATCTGAAATTGCATTTAGGAACGAATATGCTTCGGGGAAATGTATCGGAGTAAAAGTAAAAGTTGGCTGAAATATAAAAACTCAAGGACAGTACAGATACTACCAAAAAATACTTAAGTACTGTAACAAAGTATTATTACTTCGTTACATTACACCACTGCAATTCTGTCATTATGTTCTCATCCTTGGGTCATTCTAAACACCTACACTGTTATTTTATAAGAAAAATAAAAGTAAAAATATATAGATAATACAAATAAATAGATACTGATGTGACATTCACAGGGTACACTGTAAATAAATGTTGTAACTTTTTACAGAAAATAACGCTAATTGGTTAACTGTATGTTACGAAAGTGAAAAATTGTAAATGGTTGCATGTAATTTTACTGCAAAATGCTGTCAGAAATATGTTTTTGGAAGTAAAAATAGATGAATTGCTGTAAAAAAAATACATACATTTAAAAAAGACATGTTCCACAAGTCCGGGTGTATTCTGAGTAATTCTGAGGCTTAGCCCACAATAAAATATAATAAGAATCTTCTTTCCCGCCATTATTTAAAAAAAAAAAATGCCACAGTGCCTGCAAAATATCAATTGTATTAAATGACACTGAAACCAGTTGAGAACTGTATATGTGCAATGGTCAGGTGCACAATAAACAAATCAAACACTCCCACTTGAGGTAAATGTCTCATTTTCACTAAGCGCAAACAGCAGGTAAAACTCACAGTGCCAACTGTCAATTTAAACATTTGTATTTTCCTGTCAGTTTTAAGCAGGACTCACTGACCAGAATTCATTAACATTTAAAACCTGAATTCCAGCCTGACTTACTGATTTTGTACCCTGATAATGCATGTTTTATTTATTTTTGTATTTATGTTATTTATTTATTTAGCATAAACATAGGGGCTATTAACAAAAGGACTATAGCTTTTTTCCCCCCTTGTTGGAGTTTGACAGCCTGTGGTCATTGTAAACTGCATTGTAAAATTTGATTCTTTCTGTTCTGTGGGGAAAAATAGCATAATAATTTATTTATTTTTTCCCCCATTTGATCGAAGTGATCCTTTTAAGAGCATAATCTGAAGAAGAAAAAATTCTTGGCTCAGCTCATGAAAATGTGATCCATATGAAAGTACAGCAAATGAGGATATTTCCTGTGTGTGTAAAGCAGCTTTATTTTACAATACAGTTCTCAGATGGATTAGAAAGATGAGGCATAATGGGCAATGATGTGAACTGTAGGTGAAGAGATCATACTGTTCTGCTTACTCTTCCTGTTGAGTTTAAGGCAGTGGCTTCAAAATATTATCACAGCTGGTCTATGAACTTTTAAAGTTTGTATTGGGAGAGAGATGATCTGGATTGCTGACAATATGTTTTCCTTATATAACCACATTCTCTTTTGCCAAATAAATACAAGTTATTCTTTAATTATTTTACATTTTATAACCTGTAATCTTTGTACAGTAAACATTTATAAAGTTAGTCCCACATACTCCTGAACTCTTTAGATTCTGTGTTACAAAGACTATCAAAGAGTCTAGTCTTTATAATACAATATACTACCTTTAAGCTCACAGCATATTTATGAGCGATGTGCAGTCGTTATCGTCTTCACACCCATGCATGCAAAACTCCTTTGTGCTTAATTGATTCTCAATGTCAGGCTGCCCCACATTCCATCGCTTCTTGTTTAATGAACCCAAGAGCTATCACCACAATGGCCTCAAAAAGCATGCAAAAATAATAAATGCTAAAAGACTAAAAAAGTGAACATTTCATCTGACATTCCCTTTAATGTGTCTTTATACGGCTTTTCTATTATTATACTCTGATTGTTTTAAAGTCAACCCATCTATTAAACTTGTAGAGTTGGGTTATTTATTTAGGAAAAATCAATTAAAGACGTAATATATTGCTTTGCAATGTTTTGTATCGTGAAAAGCGCTGTACAAATAAAACTTTAATTTATTTGCCCTCTCTCTCGAAATAATTTCTTGTCTAGTCTCTTATCTCTAATAATTTAACCTTATGCAAATGTATGTTGGTAACACTTTACAGTAAGGTCCAATTCGTTTACACCACTAACTGCATTAGTTGACTTGAATGAAAAATACTTCTAAAGCATTTCATAATCCGTTGTTATTCTTATGTTCATGTCAACATTTACTAATATATTCTAAAAATCATATATGTTATTTCTGTATAATCTGTATCTTTTATTATTTAATGGACTTCAACTAACATGAATTAACAATAAACAGTTGTATTTTTATTAACTAACATTAACAGAGATTAATCTCAGCGATCGAAAAACCAATGCAAGTAACGGCTTAAAATTATTCAGATGCGTGTTTAAATTTCAGTCCCTTTTAAGGTGATTATTGGATTCTTTGATGATTTTCCATGGTTGTGGTTAAGTGATGTGAAATACTGCCATTCTTTTCCTATTCTCTATCTTTTCCTTACTTTGTTTCATTCTGTATATATATATGTTTTAGTTAGTTATATGTTAGATATAGTTTCATTTTATTAAATCCCTTATATTCACAACGAATTGTCTCTGTTTACTGCTCACAGTTCCAAATCAATGAATGTTTGAACCCTTGCTACATTTGGCTAAGAATTACTGCTAGCACTGTACAAAGAAGGACAGTTTATTGTTCCGTGGCCAGAAAATAATTATTCCTTGAATTGATAAATGATTATATTGTCTGCTCGGTGGACGGACAGATCAAATAATTGTAATATTGATTCTGCTACAGTTAATTCGAAGATATAATCTAAATATTTATTATGAATCATAACCAGTTATAATTCGTCATAAATATTCCCCTTTTTAGAGCTAATAAATAATAATAAACGTTGCATACATGAACTCTAATGTGCATGTGACCTGAATTTGAATCCAGATTGTGTCTGTCAGGTCTTTATTGTAAGTCCAGTAAATGCATGTATACTATTATTTCAAGTTGATGAAGTTTATGAACATCTAAATTTAAATAGAAATAATAATACTAATAATACTAATAATAATAATAATAATAAATAAAAAATTGGTTGTGACTGTCTGCCTTCAGGGTAGATAGTTGGCTACACAGATTTGCAGCATCTGGGGTTGCAGGTCATGGCTTGATCTTAGATATTGTGAATTTGATTTATGTCTAGTAGGACGTTTTATCTGCATAGCACTGAATCCCAGAGGAGTGATCAGTTCTGAGACACACACGCCAAAGTACACACTGTTGGAGTTTTGTGGGCAGTTCAGACATGGAGAGATGTTTGCAACCCATGACCTTTGTTTCCAAAACATTCCACAATTCTAAGATTGAATGTCTGATTATGGAATTGGCCTATTCAAAGCAGAAACAGTTGACTGCATGGTTCTTCTTATCCAGGTGGATTAAATAAATCTTGGAGGAGAATGTTGTTGGCATAAATCTTATACATAAAACTTTTCCTCTACAGTTAAGAAAATACCTACACATATACAATTATGCAGTGGTATTTTTGTGTATATGTGTGATTTCCTTTGAAATCTCCTAAACCTCTTCCTCTTGTCAGAATTATCCTCCTAAATGCAGATGAGTACTGTCATTTAATTTGCTATGCATATATTTACACACCAGTCAGCTGAACGCAGTGCAAATATTCATCTGCTCAGCTGGGGTGTGAGATTTGTTTCTCACTAGCTTGCTTATGGTAAGCCGAAAAATGTTTTCTTAATGCTTCTCTAGATGAGCAGAGCATTAAAAAAAAACCAGCAAAGTGATGGAATAATTCAAGACAAGCAGATTAATGGAATAATCTGGAAAAGCTCAGCATGTGCTCTTATGTTAAATATGGTTAAATACGGTTACATTTTCTTTAACCGTATTTATACGGTTTAGCTTACAGCACTGACCAGTTCATTGATTGACATTTCTGTTTGTAGTAAATGATTTAGAAGTTTTGAAAATGTTACTTTTTTTAATTGTTGAAGCAAAATATTGTGCGTAAATAAGTAAGTGTCCAATCAAATATATTTAGAAATAAGGTATATTCCCTCGCTGTAGTGTGTGCTAGATGCAGGAATTACACAATTCTTATAAGAAATATACATTTTTAAAACTTAAGTTTATGTTAGATCTCTCTGTGGGTTATTCCATGAAAAATCTAATTTTAGAAACTTCCTTCACTCTAACAGATAGATACAATTGTGTTGATAGAGGGAAACAAGGTACATTTCTACTTTCAACATTATTTGTTCTTCATATATTCAAGTATTAGCTGCATGCAAAATGACCACATTTGGTTTTCAACCATTGAAAATGTTTAAAATGTGATCATTTAGTTGAATTGAGATCACCATATTTCTAGGATTGAACCATACATGGCCTTAAAAATGAAGATTACAAAATAAAAAATGTGTTAAGATTTTAGGATATTTAGAGTAAAGTATATCAAAACGACTAAAAGTATATCATTCATTGTTTCTGAGTTACAGGCATGCAAACTTTGAGGGAAAAAAAAAGCTTTTTCTCCTTTTTGAACAGTGACCATTGGCATATAATGCAACAAGGATTGCTAAAGTCAACTGATTTTAATTGACCTTCCCATATCAGTGTAAAAATAGCATAATGATGCTTCCGTCTTTCTAAGGTAAAGTGTAATTTGGCTCCAAATATCAGGTGAAAATTTACATTTTGACCCCCCTCTACAAAATAGTGGATTACTCAGTAAATATTCATCCATGACATTTAATATTTTAGCTTTCTTGTTCATTTACGTATTTCTTTTGTCAGGAAAAAAAATTAAATAAATAATAATAAAAAAAAAAATTAAGTATAATTATGAGTATATGAGTAATGAGTATAGGGTGACCATAAGGGCCATTTTTATGGGACGCACCCTTACCAGGATTTCTATATTGCCTAAAATATCCAGGTTTTGGCTGTTAGCACCGTGCAGATCGATCGTTGTATGACATTATTTCACGAGAGCTATAGAGAGCAGAGCAGATAGCTCCGTATTACGGTGGCCGTAAAGTGCAAAGCAGATCACAATTCTGAAAACAAAATAACAAATTACAAACGCAAATGCAAGTCTAAAAAACAAAATAACAATTCAGAAAGCACAACAACAATTCAGAAAACATTATAACAAGTCAGAAAGCACAA
>NW_015505665.1:166586-167686 GCF_001515645.1 Sinocyclocheilus grahami | reverse complement strand
TTTGCTCTTTTAGTGTGCCGAAGCGCACAGGGGAGATGGCCGTCTGCAACACACACAGGGGTAGTGCAGCCTGCCGTGTGCAGCCCACTCGACACGGGAAACCACCGCCGCTGAAGCGCCGTACCACCAGCACGAGAGCCCACCGAAGAGCGTGCTTGACTGTAGTTTATCACCACTGCAGAGGTCAGGAGCAGAACGATAGAACCGCTCGGCTCCGAAGCGAAAAGCTGAATATGCGCTGCACCTGCTGCCTACTTATACTCACGCTGTGATCAGCAGCAGCTGGATGCAATAATCGCATGCCAATGTGCATTGGCTCGTTTAGTTTACACTCGAAGTAGATTGGTCCCTCTAAGCGAGATCCCAATTCGTCGGTCCTCCGACGTGACGTCTCCGTTCCCTCCTTCAGGGAACGAGGGTTACATACGTAACCGAGACGATTGTATTAAAGTAGCTCAGTTTAAATGTATTGTATGAATTGCCCTTACTCTGGAATAAAAAATATGGGGTGTCTATTTAGATTTAGTTAAAAGTGGCAGTAGAACATCAGCTCCAGTGGTGCAGATGGATAAGCACTTGCCTATGACATTTTGACGTTATCGACCCGGGTTCGATCCCGCCTTTTGCCGAACTTTTCTTTCCACCCTTTTCAAATCTCGTATTAGCAATGGATTCTATTTACACTAAGTGAAAATAGCATTATTTTTTTTAGCAATATGCTATTTACACTAAGTGCAAATACCTAGTTACACTATGTTAAAATAGCAGGATTTCTACTATCAAGTATACTACTTGTTGCAAATAGTGGCAATTATCTGCACTTCAGTATTGTAGTACATTATAAAACAGTATGCAATAATAACGTATAGAGTGAAAATTATAATTTTAATTATTACATGGATGCCACCTTATTGGTACAATAAAGCCCTCCCTACACCCACCCTAACCCTACCCGATACTTTATTTTCAACTTTTTGTTTATTTCCTTAATTTTTATTGAAAATAAATGCCTTTATGATGTGATACGAGATTTGAAAAGTTCGACAAAAGTTCGACAAAAGGTGGGATCGAACCCGGGTCGATCGCGTCAAAATGCCAAT
>NW_015505665.1:84157-163159 GCF_001515645.1 Sinocyclocheilus grahami | reverse complement strand
TTACACTATGTTAAAATAGCAGGATTTCTACTATCAAGTATACTACTTGTTGCAAATAGTGGCAATTATCTGCACTTCAGTATTGTAGTACATTATAAAACAGTATGCAATAATAACGTATTGAGTGTAAATTATCATTTTAATTATGAAATGGATGCCACCTTATTGGTACAATAAAGCCCTCCCTACACCCACCCTAACCCTACCCGATACTTTATTTTCAACTTTTTGTTTATTTCCTTAATTTTTATTGAAAATAAATGCCTTTATGATGTGATACGAGATTTGAAAAGTTCGACAAAAGTTCGACAAAAGGTGGGATCGAACCCGGGTCGATCGCGTCAAAATGCCAATGATTAACGCTTATCCATCTGCACCACTGGAATTGATGAGTCACAACTGCTTTTAACTAAATGTAAATAGACACTCCGTATTTTTTGATTGACAGATGTCTCATCCAGTCAGCGGTGAGTAATCCCAAACCAATGGCGCTGTCTCAAACTATACCTACCTTTTCCGGTTTGTCTGAATGTGTTTTCTGACTTGTTAATTTGGTTTCGGATTTGTCGTTGTGCTTTCTGACTTGTTATTTTGTTTTTGAATTTGTCGTTGTGTTTTCTGACTTGTTATAATGTTTTCTGAATTGTTGTTGTGCTTTCTGAATTGTTATTTTGTTTTGTAGACTTTCATTTGCGTTTGTAATTTGTTATTTTGTTTTCAGAATTGTGATTTGTTCTGCACCTCTCGGCCACCGTACCGTATGCTTTAAAATTGCTCTCGCTTTGGTACTTTGGTGTCATACAATGAACGGCGTGCAGATTGAAGTCGAACGAACAAACACGTGCGTGTATTTGTATCGCTTTGATCGACGCGCCACGATTGATCGATTATGTGCAATATCTGCATGCTATTGGTCAAACTACTTTGGATGTTTTAGGCAATATAAAAATCCTGGCCAGGACGTGTCCTGTATAATGTATTCAGTTTGATTCTGTAATGGTAAATATTTTTATTATTATTATTATTTTTTTATTATTTTTATTATTATATTAATTAATTAATTTGTTTGTGTGTTTGATTGTTTATTTATTTACTAAAAATATGTTAATTTAGACATAAGCACAGACACAAGGCACATATTTTAAGTGTGTTTTTGGTCAGTGCATGACGGCCTTGATAACATTTCAGCCTGGATTTTACTCATGAGCAAATCTATGTTTCTGTGTATCTGAATATTTGGCCGATTTTTCAAGTCTACCTATAACTCTGGATAAAACTAGAAGATTCCATCAAGAAAACAAATGAATCCAAATGATATTGTTTTATATATATATATATATATATATATACACAGGCACAGCATTCCAATGTCCCCATATTCCACACCTTGAACTCATTAATAATATATTGATTGAGATTAATGATGTGTGTCCCTCTTGATACTTTAATCATTTCATGGGAAAATGTCAATTATACTGTAATTAAAAAAATAGCACAATATAGATAGTTAAACTCCATCACCCTTTATTTATTTATTTATTGTGAATATTTTTTTGTACTACTGGACTAAATTGCTCCTCTACAGTAATAGTATCCCATTTCCATTTTTCCATCAGGAATATTTATTAAAAATATGATGAGACATATTGCTATTTTAACGTTGTAAATGTCCATAATTGCAGATAAATGCTGGAATTACATCAGGTGGGAATAATTTTGCCAGTGCATACAATGACTAAAAATGAGTTTAACTTGGGCAGAATTGATTTTAACTACTTGTGCCGCATGCTGTCTTTTTCAATTTTTATTCAATCTGATTCAGGGAGAAAGACAATGCCCTGAAATGAGTGTTAACAGGGCCATAATTCCCAATTGTCCTTCTCAAGAAACTAATTTCAGCAAATATCATGAATTAGACTAATGCTATATATATATATATATATGTATTTTTTATTGCTGGACTAAATTGCTCCTCAACAATAATAGCATCCTATTTTCCATTTTTTCCATCAGTAATATTTAATAAAAAATGTGATGAGATATATTGATATTTTAACATTCTGCACAATGTGATATGAATATCAATGTAAATGTTCATAATTGCAGAGAAATGCTGGAATTACATTAGGTGGGAATCATTTTGCCAGTGAATACAATGACTAAAAATGAGTTTAACTTGAGTGGAATTGATTTTAACTACTTGTGCCGCATGCGGTCTTCTTAAATTTTTATTCAATCTGATTAAGGGTCTCTGAATCCTGCCAGAGAGACAATGTCCTGAAATGAGTGTTAACAGGGGCCATAATTCCCCAATTGTCTTTCTAAAGAAAATATCATGAATTAGACTAATGCAATGAGATGAGCATGTCTTTAGCTAAGAGGATAAAGACAAAGGATATGGCTTTGCAAAGTGCTAAGTACTACCATTAGGGCAGCCTAGCATAGCTGAATTTAAGCCAAGGTTACTCAAGCATGGCACAAGTATAGCTTGAAGATTGCTTCCATAGAGAGGGGGAGGTTTCTTTTAAAAAATGAACACCCATTTCCAAACTTAAGACTGGGCCAGAGGGTGGAAATGGAAATGAGAGAAATGAGGCAACTGTAAGCAATAAACATGCTAATCCACGCAAGCGTAGCAACCACTTATCTGTAACCAAGAAGAAAAGAGCAGCAGAAGCTCAGTGTAATTTAACCCTACATCAAGAGCCGGACTGTAGCCTACATCAACCTGTTGGAGTAGGGTCAAATAGCCGCAAACCCACACAAAATATAAAAAGTATTTTTTTTCTTGCATGCTAATAGGCTTTTTGTGTAGGGTTTGCTTCTTTTGGTGAAGGAGAACGACTGTGAAAATTGCATTAGGAGACATGCACATCGGTTGATTTCTTCATCACAATGTGACAGAAGTTTAAAGAGAATAAATGGATCAGCCGGTCATGGTAATGAGATTTCAGTGTTTATCAGGGAAAACAGAGAGATAAGGGACAAGGGAGATTAGCATGAAGAATGCAGGTGTGTAGGAATGTGAATTATATAGACATTGCAGTCATGCCAAAATCAGACATCCCAGCCTGGGTCCTCGGAGGATTACGGTTCACTGAAACACAAGGCATGAGAGTAGTGTTTTGTATCGTAAAGGTATTTTATATGCGCTTCTCTCTTTTTTGTTTTACATTATGTAATGCTTGCTTTATTGCACTGATTTGAATTCACATGACTGTGAAATACAGCACTGTTTTAACCTGAATTTGAATGTCTAATACATTCAAGGCAATTAATTGATTGAGCATGCATAAAAAAACCTGATTATTGACCTGTAAAAACATCCATAAATGCCAGGACATCCCTCCCCTTTCATAGTTTATTGCTGCTATAAAATTAAACTGGTACCTGTATAACCTAAAGATTCCTCTTCACTGCAAGGCCTTTTATATCTGCATGTACTGAAATTGTATTGTTTTTTTTTTTATTCTTAACATTTTCCTTCAGTATGTCCTCTATACCTTATATTCTGTTATGTTTTCTTGCACTTACAGATTTGACTATTACTTCTGTCACATTTCAGATTTTAATGTCTTGTCACAGTAGTGGTGTATATTACCTGTTATTATTACTAGGCTTTGCACTATTTAGCTATTCAGCGTTTTTATGGATCAGAAATGTCAGAAAAGTTGGAGAGTTTCTCAAACTGTGTTAACATACAGTTGTATTATAGTATATTAGGTTAAATTATATTGTTTTTATGTATTATAAAATATGATGTTTATATATTAAAAGCTATTTACCTATTTAAGATATAAAAAAAAACAGCTGGTGTAGGTGTTCGCACAGTTGGACAATGAAAGTAAGTTTGCATAAATGTTTTTTTTATTTATTATCTTTTTTAATTTATTTTGTAGAACACTTGGAACCATGTGTGCAAAAAATGACAGATTCTCGGTGGCCTTGGAATGTGTTTGTCACGGTCACGGTGTGTGGAGGCAGGCAGGATGACGAGGACGACAAGGATATTTAATGTAGAGACAACAAGGCAGATTCGGGTAGATGAGACACACACACTCGGGGTAACATTCACAATAACCAACAATACTAGAATACAAGAGACAGGAACTTATAGGGCAGATAACGAGGGGCAGACAGGTGAGCACACTGAGGAAAACTAACTAATGATTGAATGAGCTAAACCAACAAAAGGGGAAGAAACCACAATAAACAGTCCACAGGGGCGTTACATTACTCCCCCCTCCCGGAAGGTGCGTCCTCGCACCGTAGAAACAGAGGGAGGGGCGGAGGGGGACTAGGAGGAGGACAAAGCAGTGGATGTGAGATGGTGACAGGGGAAGGCAAAGGGCTGGCAGGCAGACCAGACCGGTGGAGGTTCCGGCTGAGGATGGACTTCCAGGAGGAGGATGGCTAACAGAGTCCAGGGAGGTGACAATGGAGGGAGGAGCCAGGGAGACGACAGGGGGGAACAGGAGCAGGAGGAGGAGCCAGGTGGGACCCAGGCCACAGCCATGATAGCGGCCCACGGTGGAGCCGATGGAGGGAGGAGCCATGGAGGAGGAATGTTCACCGACTCCAGGGGGCCGACAAATGGTGGCAGAGGAGGAGCCCGAGCCAATGAGCCAGGGTGATGCCGAGGATCCGGGGGGCCAGGGTGGAGCCGAGGGCTCTGGCGACCAAGGAGGCGATCCAGAGATCCGCGGCGGAGCGACTGGAGGCGGATATCCAGAGATCCGCGGTGGAGCCGGAGCGACTGAGGACCAAGGTGGAGCTGACGAGAGGAAGGAGCCCAGTGGAGTCGGTAGGACAGATCGACGAGGCGCAGCCAGAGGAGAGGAGTCCAGTGGCGATGGTTGGTCGACGTCTGACCAAGGCGGAGCCGGAGGGACGAGGGAGCCCGGTGGAGCTGATGGATCGATGGATGACGGTGGAGGCGAGGGAGCTAGGAGCCGAGGTGGAACCACTAGGTCTACGCGCCGAGGCAGAGTCTGTGCCTCGGAGGTTGGAGGCAGAGGTGAGGGAAACTCCAACCCCGGCGATGCTGGAGGATGGCAGTCCCGCGGGGCTCGCACCGCAATGATGGTGGGCTGAGGGCAAGCAGAGGCGCTGCCAGATGACAGCGGTGGAGGACGCTGGAACGGGTGGGACATTTTTGAGGAGCGGGCACTGGAGAGAGCTCTTGGGCTGGAGTCCTTCCTGGGCTGGACTGGGGATGAGGAGCCCTTCCTGGGCCCGACAGGGGATCGAGAGCCCTTCCTGGGCTAAACAGAGGATTCTGCGGTCTCTCCTCCTCATTTTGGCCCTGAATTCCCTCCATAGTCCGCTCACCCTCAGCCATGATGCAGGGGGCGGAGCTCCTCTCCGCGCTCACACCATCCACGGCTTGCTCCCTCCTGGTGGGCACTGTCACCGGCTCTTGCACCTGGTCTGATGTGTTGGGCTCAACATCCGAGGCGATCCTCTTCTCAGCTGTGGGGCTTTGCTCCGGCTCGTGGATCGCGGCGGGAAATGTCTCTCCGTCATCGGTGGGCTCAGGCTTATGCTCCGTACCGCGGGGAGATGGTGGGCTGGGCTCAGGGTCCTGAGTGGGGCTGGTGTTGTTGTCCGCGATGTCCATAGTCAGCTGGGACTTGCAGGACACCAGCACCCACTCGATGAAGGTGGCGAGGCTCTCTCGAGGACCATCCCCAGACAACTGCGCTTGTGTGGTGGCATTTAGTCCAACTTGATAGAAGGTACAGAGGCAGTTGTCCGGGTAGTGCGTGAGGTGGGCCAGGGACAGAAAGTTGTTTGTGTGGTCCTCAAGAGAGCATTCCCCTTGCTCCAGCAGGAGGACTTCGAATGCGGGGTAATCCATAATAAAAAATAAAAACGGATAAAAACCGGAACAACAAACGAGGGGAAAGACGATGCTATACTTGCTTTGGGGTCGGTTATTCTGTCACGGTCACTGTGTGTGGAAGCAGGTAGGATGACAAGGACGACAAGGATTCAAATAAGGATATTTAATGTAGCGACAACAAGGCAGCTTCGGGTAGATGAGACACACACACTCGGGGTAACATTCACAATAACCGACAATACTAGAATACAAGAGACAGGAACTTATAGGGCAGATAATGAGGGGCAGACAGGTGAGCACACTGATGATGATAATTTACTAATGATTGAACGGGCTAAACCAACAAAAGGGGAAGAAACCACAATAAACAGTCCACAGGGGCGCTACAGTGTTAAGCTGAACTATTATATTATGTAACAAGTAAATACCATTATATTATATTATATTATATGTTGCATACATAATATTTAATTAGACCACCTTAACTTTTGATTACAGTCTATATTCGTTGTGGCCTTGTTCCAACAACTTTATGCAACATTGCAACATTTATTTCCATCAAGAGTTGCATTAATCTTGGGCTGAGATCGTGTGCTGACAATGGGAGAGTCAACCCCTTCTTTAAAGTTGACTCCATCACATCCCAAAAATTTTCAATAGATTTAAGGTCACAACTCTATGGTGACCAATTCAACCGTGAAAATGATTTCTCATGCTCCGCGAATTACACTATCACAAATTGAGCCCAATGAATCTTGTCATTGTCATCTTGGAATGTACATGGGCTTGAAATGGTTGTTTAAGAAATTAAAAGAGAAATGCCAAGCATATAAAATGCGAGTAATGCATTAATCCATGCACTTTAAATTTAAATCCAATTAAACAATTTTTTGTTTGTTTTGTTTTGTTTTACTCTAAACAACTGGTTTTGAGAATTCAAAACTTGGTTTTACTCTGTGATCTTTGTGATGTGTTTGCAGCTGTACAGGTGAAGTTATGTGGAAAACCCTTGTATGGAAATATTTGGGTGCGTATTATGCTATTTAGTAAAGGTGGGCATGAGTTCCCTCAATAAGAATAATCTGGTATCATCAACATTAGAATAATGGTACACTCTAAAAAATGCTGGGTTAAATATAACCCAGTGCTGTGTAAAATAGGGACAAACCCAGCAATTGGGTTGTTTTGACCCAGCGGTTGGGTTACTACCCAGAAGGTTGGTGTAAATGTGCACAAAACAGAGGAGTCGTGTGATAACTTTGTATGAACTCCTTTTAATGTGTAAGCACCACTGAATAAGAACCAACCTCTCCCTTTACTCATCTCTGCCCCCACATGTCCATCTCCAAACATGCAGCTCCCATAAACACATGTATGTGGGACACACACACATGTTCTACAGTTGGGTTAAACATTTAACCCAACCGCTGGGTCAAAACAAGAGTGTAGCCATGTGCTGAGTTTCTAGACATACAACAACTATGTTTAAATGGTGGTGTATAGACAAGCAGAACATGTACCTGAATTATCCTTTCTGTTGGTCCTGGAACAACAATCAATGACCATAAATCTAACCACAACATTAGCGGGAAAGCCTGTAACCACAGCCTCCTCACCGCAACTGTAAACTCTTGTTCTTTGCTGTTTCCGGAGCATGTCCTACCTGGATAAATGTAAATGTAAATTTATAAAAAGAATTATAAGCTGTTGCTGTCCTCTGGCTAACATTAATGTACAGTATGTATATATATATATATATATATATATATATATATAGTTCTACTGGCCTTGTGATGAACTTCTTCAGTACATAGCATACTCATTGAACTCATACAGTCACAAGTAGTAAGGGAAGAAAAGGAAATTCATCCATAAGGAAAAAAGCAATTCCTTCCAATATCTATGTGACACTGCACATGTGTTTGTCAGGAAATATCATCTCACCCATAGAAATGGATCACAGGACTAATCTAACATTAATACTGCATGTTCCACATTTCCATTTGTCATGTGCCACAAGACACCAAACAGAATAAAGTGTATATTAACATATAAAATAAATATGTACAAGATCATTGAATTACCTTTTTTGAATTGATTAATGAACATGTAGCATGATCATAGAAATATATATTCTTCTTAATATTTAATAATTGTCACGATGCTGCTGCTACTGTGATGGAGCAAGGAGATGTAGGGAAATTCTTGAAACAGTCTTTATTAATCCAAACCAAAGCAAAGCACACGTAGCAGAGGGGATAGACGAACAATACCGGACACTAGACATGGAAAAACACAGGGCTTAAGAATTTAGAAACAAACGAGACACACCTGGAATAAATCACATCATAAACATAGGAAACACCTGGGAACAATGAACATAATCAGACATGGGAGAAACTAGATCATGGGGCACGTGGGGAAAGAAAACACAAGACACGGAACAATTTGACCTTTCAAGCTGTTTAATGGCACTCAGCAGGTGTTGCAGTGCATCAGTCCAAAAGAAGTTAAATAAAAAGCAACCATCCTTAATAGAAAGTGTCTCACAAATCTCCGGGGGGTGAACAAAGTCCTCCTGTAGTGAATCGATGCATTTTTGTAAAAAAATAACCATATTTAAAACGTAATAATTTATTTGTATTAATCTAGCTTGCGCTCACTGTTGTACACGGAAGCAGCTCCGGGCGGATGACGTATGAGTTCGGCTTTGTTCATGTGCCGCTCAGAAGTGACGACCTCGAAAGTGCAGGGGAGAGAACAAAACAAAACAATGGTCACTAATTAGAAGTACAAAAACAAGGATTTGTAAAGAAGAATGTCGGAGCCAAGAGCAGACTGGTTTTCCTTTGCTAAAGTAAGGAAACTTTCCTTCCTTTGATCCTGTAAACAAATGTTGGTTTTCATGAGACTCACCGGCGCATGCGCAATGCTGACCTCATACGTCATCCTCCCGGAGCTGCTTTCATGTACAACTGTTGGCACAAGCTACATTAAAGTGATTCTTACGTTTTGAATATGGATATTTTTCTTACACAAACTCATCGATTCGCTACAGGAGGCCTTTGTTCACCCCTTGGAACCATGTGAGACACTTTTTTTAATGTATGGGTGCTTTTTATTTCATTTATTTTGGACTGATACGCTGCAACACCCACTGAGTGCCATTAAACAGCTTGAAAGATCAAAGACAATCTGAAAGAAGAATGTCATATATACCTAGGATGACTTGAGGGTGAGTAATTTATGGACTAATTTTCATGTTTGGGTGAACTAACCCTTTAAAGTCTTCTTCTTCTTTTTCTTCTTCAGGGGTAATCTAATCTAAAAACTGAGCTCTTAATAATAATAATAATATAATGAACTTTAGCAACATACATGATAAATAAATAAATAAATGAGGATATAGTGACGATATATTTGTATATATGTATATATATGAGCAATATCACATGAGTAGACGTGAGTTATGGCTGTATATTGGCATGGCTGTGATTCGTGTGTGTGTGTGTGTGTATGCATGTGAATATATACTGTATATACAGTGGTGTGAAAAAGTGTTGGCCCCCTTCCTGATTTCTTATTTCTTTGCATGTTTGTCACACTTTAATGTTTCAGATCATCAAACAAATTTAAATATTACACAAAGATAATGCAAGTAAATACAAAATGCAGTTTTTAAATGATGATTTCATTTATACTGTACTCTTGCTAGGAACTGTTTTTTCTTGGTGGAAGCTTTGCGTTTGTTTAGCTAATAAAATATTAAAACTCGATTCAAAATGGTGTACAAATATTTAATTATGTCATCCTGGTATCGCGGACTTGCTCTCTCGTTTCATGCAAACGCAGCTGCTGCCATTTTGCTACTATTGTTTTGTACGCTGTAATGGATTATAAGATAACTAACAAACTGGTAAGATTTGAAAACATTTTAGTCTTAAATCTTTTATCGCCTTAATTATTTATGTGGTGAAATGTTGTGTAATAAGTGTTTTGACTGCACCGTTTCCCTTAAATGTCCATCTAGTTTGAGCTTGCCACTTGCTCGCAACTGCTGTGTTCACGGAAGCTTTGCGTTCAAATATTTCATCTCGAATCAATATTTTGTGTCTAATTATTTACTTATGTGGCAAATAGCCATGTAATAAGCGGGATAATGTACATCCAGCCATCCCTCTGCTTTGCATCGGGTTCCTGATCACCCTGTCGGGGGTTATTCTGCGATAACAACCGGCTGGATGTACATTATCCCTTACTTAACAACAGTTCTATCTGGTCCTCGAATCGGATTGGCTGATAAGAGTGTGATATTAGAATGATAATGGAACTCCAACCATTTTACCGTTTGTATCACTCCACTTATGGTATTTTTCACAGAGAGCGTCATGGCGGACGCCCAAATCCAATATAATTTAAAAAATAGTACTATTTTTGTTTCACGGAATGCAGCTTTAAGATTTTTTTAGGTGAGAATGTACTTGTTTAGACTTCAAATATGCGATTTGTTAAAGGGCACCTATTATGCCCCTTTTTACAACATGTAATAAAAGTCTTAGGTGTACCTAGAATGCCTATTTTGAGTGGAAGCAGAAACACTGTTTTCTTGCCTGTATATTTAAATGCAAATGAGCTTCTGCTCCCCGCCCCCTTTTCCAGAATAGGGCTTTGCCGTTACAGCTCGTACTTCAAATACTCTGCCAAAAAACATCTGTTTGATTATCATGTACAGTATCTCACAGAAGTGAGTACACCCCTCACATTTTTGTAAATATTTTATTATGTCTTTTCATGTGAACACTGAAGAAATGACACTTTGCTACAATGTAATGTAGTGAGTGTACAGCTTGTATAACAGTGTAAATTTGCTGTCCACTCAAAATAACTCAACACACAGCCATTAATGTCTAAACCGCTGGCCACAAATGTGAGTACACCCCTAAGTGAAAATGTCCAAATTGGCCTCAAAGTGTCAATATTTTGTGTGGCCACCATTATTTTCCAGCACTGCCTTAACCCTCTTGGGTATGGAGTTCACAGGTTGCCACTGGAGTCCTCTTCCACTCCTCCATGACGACATCACGGAGCTGGTGGATGTTAGAGACCTTGTGCTCCTCCACGTTCCGTTTGAGGATGCCCCACAGATGCTCAATAGGGTTTAGGTCTGGAGACATGCTTGGCCAATCCATCACCTTTACCCTCAGCTTCTTTAGCAAGGCAGTGGTCGTCTTGGAGGTGTGTTTGGGGTCATTATCATGTTGAGGGGTGAGGGGTGTACTCACTTCTGTGAGATACTGTATATCACGCTGAAATCATGCATTTTAAAGCCACATCAGTTTGAACTTCTGATTTACGGTTTTCTGAGCTCACATATCCAAAACACGCGCACAGGAAGCTGCTGTCACACAGCATGTGAGTATTCTCTGTCATGTCTTATTGTGATTAAACTGTCAAATACACACGTTTATGTTAAAAACACACATAAGTTACAAAAACACAGTTGGTTATGTCTGTGAATGTAAACAGCTGGGAAAGAAATTGCATGTTTATATTAGATCTGTATATTAAGCAACAGCAGCACCATGGGTGGAAACGGGGGTGGTGATATTATAATATATTCCCCTTCCTACGTCACTACAGGAGCAAAGTCTGAGCAGTTAGTTTTTTCACATGCTTGCAGAAAAAGGCTTAGCCTTTCAAAACAAAAAACAAAGTTACTGGGTTGTCCTTTTTCACCTTTTCTGGGTTGGTAAATGCGATTAGATTTTCATGATATGTCCCCTTTAATAAAGATAACGTCTATTTGAAAATTTGCTTCGCCGTTTTCGGAGATTTGAGCTCCAGGGTGTCAGCGGCCGTTCAGCGCTCATGAACCCAGATCTTCTGGAATTTGCCGCTGACTCTGATGTCTCTATAGTGGTTAAACATGAGATATAATTTGTTTTGGGTAATTCTAAAGTGCAATCTTTGGTCTCATTAATCTATTATTTGTTCTAGAGCAAATAGTTTTGGCTGAGGGCAAAATCTCATCATGTTATATTTTATGTAACTTCAATACTGTATATCAGAACGCTGCCTTTGTAATTTTGACTTAATTGCCTAGCAACTTTTATGATGGCTGTTATTGTTGTTTATTAAATGTTTGGCCATTTGCAATACATATAAAACACCCGCTGTAATATTTCAATTAAAAACAGTTTAATGTGAAAATACGTAAAGTGCCTTTAAAACAGTGATATTAAAAGATCAAATTGAGTACGCACCTTATTGATGATGAGTAATTTATACAGGAATGCACGGAATATGAACGAAATGCGCTAAATGGTTAAGTATTTCCTCATAATGGTTTTCTATGGGAAAACATTTCATGTGAAACTTTGCGTTTATATTATGGGTCCATCTGCTTGCCTATGCAAAGTCTGCATCATTAATAAGGTGCGTACTGAATTTAGCCTTTAAATATCATTGTCTTACTACATTACTACTTAATGCAAACCTCGTAAAAATAACTGGCGGTCAGCGAAGGAAAGCCTTGTTTTGCCCTCCATGTGGGCAATCCTGTAAGGGTGTGACATCACGTGAAATCTATGAATTGGATGGCGAAAAAGGACTGTTTTTACGAGTCAGCAGTGAAAATTTTTATATTGAAAGAGACTGAAACGCTGTTGTAAACACGGAAGTTATTTTTACTTTCTACAACAGCTTGTAAGATGCAGCCAACAAATGCACTGAGCAGCGCTGTCATCGGGAATCACCCTTAACAGATTAAAGGATAGTATGACAAAGATATTGCTTTCCTCAGCGGACATTCAAACTAATGTTTTATTGAGATTGAGCTGAATAATGAATGCTGTATCAGATATAGGTAATGACACTCACCCAGTCCATCTCTCGTAATACTCCACATAATACAGTGAGCTTTTAATACAGTAATACAATAAGCTTTCAATGAAGCAACTCAACATTCCTTCATTACTAGTTATAAAGTGACGTTTTCGAATTAGTAAAGGATGCGTGGACTCAGCTGTTAAACTGTCAAACTGAGATTTGAATCCATGGCGGAGGGAAGTAGTTCTGCATAAATTAGGGTTTTTAAAGACACTCCATTGTTGATTCTTATATATTTACACACTTGTGCTGTTGAATTGTATAAATACAATATCACACTCTGTGCACGCTGTGATTCCCTATGGCACTCGGCCTGCAGCCTTGGGGCTACAGCTGAAACACAGCCGTGCCGATATACAGCCATATCTCACATCGACTCATGTGATGTTGCTCTTATACACACACACACACACACATAATGTGTTCAGTTCCTAGGGAACAAGTAAAACATATAATAATGTAGGTTGATTTGGATAGACATCTACTGCCAACTGTATTAATGTAGCCAGATAACAGAATGGAAACATAAAAAAAAATCCTGGATCACAGCTTTTTAGTATAAATTATTAATGTGTGTATGTGGGCATAAACTGCAGAGATTGCATTTTTCTGCTGCAGATGTGAAAATATGTGTCCATTCATTCCACACCGTGTCCGCAGATATACGACTGGTGAGTCATTACATTCATTGGATCTCTTATACAACCTGTGAGACAATCTCAATAAATGACACACATGTAGAAGCTCCGAGTCATTAGATTATTCTCACACCCAGCCTCCTTTATTGTAGGATGTCCTGGAATGGATTCTGAAATGGATATTGAATTCTCTCCCCTGGAGATTTTAGATGAAAAAAGAGCCTGGCTGGAAATCGAATCATCTAGCGAAGTGAAAATGCTGTGTAAAGCTAGGATTTGTGTGAATTGCAAGACAACATTACACATAGCATACACAAAAGCCTTTGTGGGAATGCATGAAGGAGAGGGGGTCAAAGCAAACACAACAATTCTCAAGATAAGGTTTGGTACATGCCATTCCTCCTTTACTGCTCCGAATAGTCTACATCTGCGCACCAACAAACTAATTTCTCTTTAGTATGCATTGTGGACCCCTGCATCCATTTCCAAACCTCTGGTGTTTCTCTGACTGTAAATTTTGTCTTTAAATGTGTCATATGATGCTGCTAAAAAGAACATTATTTGGTGTATTTGGTGTAATGAAATGTGTTTATTCAAGTTTAAGTTTATTTGTACAGTGCTTTTCACGATACAAATAACTGCAAAGCAACTTTACAGCAAATTAAGTTTCTACAATATTTAGTGGTAACTTATCAGTGGTGACTGTCAGTTAATGTACATATGGCAGAAATGTACGGAAAAATCAATTAAAGACGTAATCAAACAGACGATGAACACTATTAACAGCAATTATTATATGATGCAATCAAACTTATAGCAAAATGTGGTAGTTCTGTATGTTGTTTCAGGGTTGGCATCATCTGAGGTCCTCTGAGGGGTTGGCATCATCTCTTCTCAGGTGTTCTGGATCCAGACTGAAGCTTGTGTAAATCCTAGTTACCACGGGATTGAAAAATAGAGAAACAAATAGACACATAATTAGCGTAGATGCTGTTCCAACCAAGCAAAATTGATTTGTTTAACCCAAACTAAAGAATAATAATGTGCATTTGATCAGATATAACTGCAGTACAAGATTATGAGATGCATTATTTGAATGCTTGGCCAAAGAGATGTGTCTTTAATCTAGATTTAAACGGAGAGAGTGTGTCTGAACCCCGAACGTTATCAGGAAGGCCATTTCAGAGTTTGGGAGCCAAATGTAAAAAAGCTCTACCTCCTTTAGTGGACTTTGCTATCCTAGGTACTACCAAAAGTCCAAAGATTTGCGACCTTAGGGAGCGTGATGGATTGTAGCATGGTAGAAGACTAGTTAGGGCATGACATTTCAAAATGTCTCACTTTCAACATTTGATATGTTATCTATATTCTATTGTGAATAAAATATAAGTTTATGAGATTTGTAAATTATTCCATTCCTTTTTTACTCAAAATTTGAACAGTGTCCCAACTTTTTTGGAATCGGGTTTGTAGTTAATATCGGTAATATGCAGAGGCGGACAGTAACTAAGTACATTTACCTGAGTATTGTACTTAAGTACACTTTTTGAGTATCTGTACTTTACTTGAGTATTATTTTTTCTGGAAACTTATGACTTTAACTTCACCTTCATACATTTCTATGAAGGTCCTCGAAGTAGAAAGTCATTACTATGTAGCAGCTTTGAAAGTAAGTGGGTGATTTTTTTTCTTCTCTAAACATGACTTTCTTTTTTTCAGACAGTTTATCAGTAATCACTCTAGGGCTACATGAAGTGATTTCCCATCATTTTTTGAACACTGATCAGTTGCAAATGTGATATGTATTTACAATTTAATAATAAGAAGTTAATACTGTGGTATATATTAGACACAATATTGTCTGATTTTGCTAAATAGTGTAAGTGAAAATATTACCTATAAAGCCACAGAAGAACTGTTGTGCGTCTCCTAATAAAACACTCAGAGGTATTTGCAAGTATTACATACAACCATAATAAAACAGTGCATTGACATAAAAAAGGAAATTTACATTTGGTACTTTTAAAAGCAAGTACTTCTGTACTTTTACTTAAGTAAAAATCTGTCTTTACAACTTTCACTTGTAATGGAGTAATATTTAACCAGCAGTATCTGTACCTTCACTCAAGTAATAGAGTTGTGTACTTTGTCCGCCTCTGGTAATATGCAGCATGCACGATACAAGGAAATGGTCAGTAACATCATGACTTTGAGGTAAGATATCTATATCAGTAAGATCAATTCCATGCAATATAATTAAATCTAGCGTATGATTAAAACGATGAGTGACGTTTTACTTGACTCCAAAAGAGTTTTAATTAACAATAAAAGCTTTGGGTGAGAGCGATCTAATGTTTATAAGCCCAAACTTTAAAAATGTTTTTTGTTCATTTATTTGAAATTTTTCTGGTTTAATCACGATCAGATTTTTTTTAGATCCTGCATTCAATTTATATTTTGACCTCACTATTCGGGGAACAGACACAGTCTTTATAGATTGTACAGCACAAGTACTTCTATCATTTAAGCGGGCAGAACAAAAGTCATCACTGAACCTTTCGTGTCCTCGTCGATAAATGGGAAGCGGTCCTGACACGATGATCTTCAGTGTCTCCGTCTGCCGCAGCTTGGTGTCGTTAACCCCCGCATGAAGCACGACCACTCCGGTGCTCTCGTCGCCCTTCAGGATCGTGGGTATCTGCGCAGAAACATCGAGAACACGGGCACCAGGGAAACAGTGAGTGTGCACTTTACCTTCAGCTAACATAGCACGGACGTGCCAGACGATGGAGTCTCCGATGATCACAGCGTCGCGTTCCGTCTCGTGGAGGGGAGCGAAGCGGTTCGTCGAGGGGGAGAGGTCGTCGCCCGGGGCCTGGCTCGCGTCTTCCGCTGCGGCTGCACCCAGGGTCCGTGGTGTCCCGGCCGCCGGAGTGAAGGACATCTGGGAAGATCACGTCCTGGGTGCACCGGGCCTGTGCAGAGAAACACACGGAGTAGAGGTGGTGGGAGATTTAGCAGCGGGCTGTATACTTACCTCGGACTTGTGAGCGTCAACCTGGGATGTTTCCAGCATAGCTCTCCACTCTCTCAGCTGGGTCTGCCTCTCCACCAGGTCGCAGATCTGCTTCTCCACCGAATGCAGCTCGAACGTGTCCTCACCTGCACTCAAAGGTAGACACATCCGCCATTAAAGCAAGTAACAGTGAGTAAAACAATGGTAATGTGTGTGAATAGAGTATTAGCAATTTCAGCGAGATTAGCGGCAACCACGCTGGCGATGCTAACGGCCTATATGCTAATAGCGGACTCGGGAAGTCAAAATAGAACTAGTGATAACAAGGCGCTCTGATTGTTTTTGTTGAAGAATACGATAGGGGATATATTCACATGTTATAGAAACGAAAATGATGGTGTATAAAATTGATTTTAAGATAAAAAATAGACGATAAAGAATTAACTTGGAGCTCAAACTCAAAACACACGGCAGCAACAAACAGGAAGTGACGTCAAGTTTATGTGGTTTAAAGTTTAAAAAACAGTAAAAAAAAATGCTGTACATTATTGTTTCTCCTCTATGCCCCGCCTTTCTGAAATGTGTCGATTTTTACAAAGCTCATTGATCTGAAAAGCGAGGTGTGCTCTGATTGGCCGAATACCTCAAGCGTGTGATGGAAATGTTACGCCCCTTACCATATTGTGATGCCCTGTCCGGTCGGAGCAACGAGACAAAAAAATTAAAACCCATTATAAACAAGGCATTTGTTGCATCCAGTGGGGACATAATTATGGATTATAATGACTTATACTGTCTTTTTACATGTTGCGTTGCATCGCGCTGCATAAACTTAAAACCATGTCTGCATTTGTGATTGGAGAAATGACAAACAACAAGTGCTACTCTAAACTGCCCAAAAACCTCTCGTTTGAATCGTCAGTGGCAAATTCTTTAAATATAAAAAACGTACTTTCAGTCTGTGAGTCAGAACAGCCGGCATTGTAGTCTACTCTACCAGGATCAGGAAACAGTCCTCCATAAAATGCACTGGACACATCTGGATATTTGGGTTGAACTGTTCTGGAACAGTGTTGTAAATACAGCTTAACCACTGATTTCTAGTCGTGTCCTCTTTTGGAAGGCCAAACAAAGTAGTTTCGCTTTCACAATGAAACAGCGTCACACACCACGGCCTTGAGTGTGCGGAGGCCGGAGGAATAGAGTGAGCCGCGGCCTAGAGTATGCGGAGGCCAGCTTGTGTGAGCAGAGGTGGGCGGGCTTGAGAACGGCACGGCCAGCGGATTCGACGTAGGAGCGTCCGGCGGGCTTGCGGCAACCACATGTGACGACCCCGGGCTGGACTCCGCTTCGTCCACGGTGAAAACCGATCCGGCGATCGACAGTGCGAAGTTGATGTATTTCCTCAGCGAAAAGCACGGATCAGCTCCAGGCATGACGAAGCGGATATCGTCCTCTTTTGGAAGGCCAACCAAAGTAGTTTCGCTTTCACAACAAATCACACAGTGCCTTCACGACATGGCGGTGGCGGCAACAACAATACTACAGTGAGAATAAAAGTTACGCCTTCTTTCTTTGCGTGAACATTTGGGCGGCGTTATGCAAATCTTCCCACATCGTGACGTAGACATCGTGACATAGACACTTCTTTATGCACCAAGAGCTTGTAACACTCCAAAGAGAAAGGATAAATTGAAATCGCATCATATGACCCCTTTGATGGGAATGAAGATGTTTAACATGAAAGATCAAGATGTCATTAGTTTATTTTAATTCTGTGCTTCATACAGCATGTTAAAGGCGGGAGCCAGTCATACTAGAATATAAAGCGATATTAACCTGAAGTGTTCTCTGAAAGAATTGATTGAGGTTGACAGTTTTTTTCTTCTTCTTTTACCTCCAGCCTTACCAACGAATAAAACCAATTACACAGGAGTGGACTGATTTCTGGTGACAGGCTTTGAGCAGCGAATATGAGGAGTGTGTGCATTATGTGCTTGTGTTCAAGTTTAGAATGGGGATGCTTGTCTGTGGTATTAATGAAAGGAGGTATGAAAGCAAATGTACTGTACATAACATTTTTCTTTGTTTACTTCAGATCATTTTGGCAAGGGGCAAAGAGCCAAACATTCAGATGAGAAAATAATTGACGGAGTGAAAAAACAAATATAACTGAATATGAGATGCTTTAGCTTCTTTTTGGAAATATTTTTGTTGGCAGCGAGGAAATATATATGAACTAACTTGGCCAAATTGTGTCTGAAATTTAGTTACTTGTTATTAACTTCTTGTTCATATAACTTCTGTATAAAAGCAACCAAATAAAAGCTAGGATGGAAACAGCATTTCTTTCATAAAGTGAATGTAGGAGTTTATCTGTGAAATGAGAGTTAAAAGTAGTCCATCATTGTCTTTCTACTAACAATTAAACTGATTACTGACTGTTTCCTTAATGACTATTTCCACTCACTAAAGTGGTAAAAAGTCAGTAAAGTCAGACATCTCCTCTTTCTTTCAAGTCAAAATATACACTACTGATCAAAGATCGGAGACAGTAATATTTTTCTTTTATTTTCTTTCTTTAAATATGTTTAATACACATAGACATTAAACTGATCAAACAGCTGAGCTGAAGAATGATTGCTGTATCAGATGCAGGTAATCACACTCGCCCAGTCCATCTCTCATAAGACTCTACATAATACAGTGAGCTTTTAATACAGTAATACATTAAGCTTTCAATGAAGCAACTCAACGTTCCTTCATTACTAGTTCTAAATTCATTTTCGAATTAGTAAAGGATGCTTGGACTCAGCTGTTAAACTGACAAACTGAGATTTGAATCCATTGCGGAAGGAAGTAGTTCTGCACAAATGAGGGTTTTTAAAGACACTCCGTTGTTGTTTCTTATATATTTACACACTTGTGCCGTCAAATTGTATAAACACAATATCACACTCGTAGCCGTGAGATATGGCTGTATATCGGCACGCTGTGATTACCTATGGCACTCGGCCTGATCAAACAGTAAAGACATTAACATTATTAGAAACTATTTATATATAAAAAAATGCTGTTCTTTTGAACTTTCTATTCATCAAAGAATCCTGAAAAAAAAAATTTCCACAGAAATATTATACACAGGAATAAATTACATTTTAAAATATATTCAAATAGAAAACGGTTATTTTAAATTGTAATACTATTTCAACATATTACTGTTTTAATATATTTAGGACCAAATAAAACAGGTGAGCATAAGAGACTTCTTTCAAAAGCATTAAAAAATCGTACCCCAGAGTTTTTAATGGTAGAGTACATAAACCAAAAACCTATTGTCTGCAACAATCATTAAAAATTATTTGTTAACTGAAAAAGAAGAAGAATAGTTATAAGTGATTGGGGGCCTTAGCCTTCTAAATACCTCTGAATATATGGCCTCAAGGTTGTAAGCATTCATACTTGTTTGTATGTAGTGTGAACATACTTTTTTGAAGCATATATCCTTGCACTGACAGCATAAAAAACACATTCACATTCACTTAGAATGTCCGCTTAGAAGGCAGGCACAGATGCACGTATTTGATTCATATCAGATTTATTTCCACATATGAATGAGGCCTGAAGAATATCGGAATACATGTGTTTTTTTCCTGCTTACACGTTCATGGGACATATTCGATCTGTGCTACATGGGAGGAAAAAAAATTGGAATTTGGTCACTTCAGCCATGCAGTATAAATGTGGCCTTTGATAATCAAAATATGAATTCATAGATAGGAAACATGGCATAGGTGAGATTACATTAACTAGTGGTTCTATCATAAACATGCATAAAACAGTATACAATACAAAAGACAATATAGAAGGAAGTAATAATCATACATGTTCTGGAGATGTTCATTCATAGAAGGTTTTCTGTGAATGAATATGGAAGAGTCCATATTTATGAGCATCATGTGTCTTTCCTATGGGGAAATGGAGTGAGAGTTGCTCTGCCCGCATTCCTTTGAGCAATAAAGCTAGTGTTATCAGATGATTTGACATTGCCTGCCATGGTAACCAGAAGCCTTGGGATGTTAGTTGCTCTTCGGGGGTTGTCCACAGAACTCTAACACATAGTTTGCATTTTTGGGTTAGAGGGTTTGCTGGATTATCATTAAATATAATCAATAATTGTGTGTCTGATTGGTCCAAATGCTACATGGCAGATGCTTTTAAAGTGACTTACTGTAACGGATGGGGTTGGTAGCCTTCCATCCAACCACCAGAGGGAGCCCTCTCCCGAATACTGAACTGTTTGTTTCTTTGTTGGTTATTTCCTGTTTGGCACCATATTTAAACCATGCCGTTTCATTCATTCATTGTGAAGTATTGCCAGTCATCACTGCCTTACCGAGTATTTATTTTCTATGTGTTTTACCCTAATGCATAGGTCTTCAATCCTGCTCCTGGGGACCCACTGTCCTGCAAAGTTTATTTCCAACCTGCTTCAGCACACCTGGCCTGTAACTTTACAAGTGATCCCGAAGACCTTGATTATCTGGTTCAGGTGTGTTTGATTAGGGTTGGAACTGAACTCTGCAGGACAGTGGGTCCCTAGGAGCAGGGTTAAAGACCTATGCTATAATGTTATGACCATTGTGCCTGCCTTGTTTAACTACTGCTTTTTGGATTGCTGCTACTGACTTGTTTGCTTTGTTGAACTGACTTCACATTTGTATGAAACCTGCCTGTCTCATCAACTACGATATTGCCTTGTGATTTGGATTTACTTGATGAGTGCTCATAAACTTCTATAATTTGAATATTACGCCGCCTCCATGTCATCACCTGCAGCTCCGTCACAGAATACTTCACCCAACATTGATCCAGCAGAAGTTTCTCAGCTACAAGCGGCATTTGCTTATCAGAGTGAGCTGCTCAAGGGTTACCAGGAACAACATGACCTATCTGCAGAACACGAACAACAGTCTCACCCAATACATCCACTCTCTCCCCACTCCTCAAAGCTCTCCGGTAAGACTCACTTTGCCTGATAAGTTTGATGGCTTGCCAGAACTGTGTAGAGGGTTCATTCGTCAGTGCATGATATTTGCTCTGGTCAATGGAAACTTATAACCAAAAATCCAAGAAATGTGCCATAGTAATGTCATTATTAACCAGACGAGCACTAGACTGGGCATTCGCCGTCTGGGAGAATGACCTGCGTTTACAATCTTCGTTTCAGTATTTCATCTCTCAGCATCAAAAAACTTTTAAATACATATATTTTAATGATATATCTGACCAACTTTTGAATCTTAGACAGGGAGCGCTCCGTGTTCCAGAAGATCATTACCGGTCAGCCTTGAACAAGCCCAGACATGTTCAGAGTCACCCGAGCCCATGCAAATCGCTACGACTCGCCTCTCCTCTGAGGAAAGAGATCAGCATCAACGAGGAAACCTGTGCTATTACTGTGGAGAGGAGAACCATCATAATTCAGCCTGCCCACATAAACCCAAGAAATCATCAGTAACCTAGCACAGTGTGAGTGCCATTGAACTTACTGCTGCTTCTAGACATAGTTTCCTTCTGAATTGTGAGCTCATTTTTGATACTACCACTCATTGTGTTTCGGCACTTGTGGATTCTGGATCAGCAGTGAATATAACCAACCAGGAGTTAATCGACAAACTTAAGATTCCCAAGTTACCATGTGTCCAATGGCTCCATTGGCTCTGGAATTACAGCACTAACTCAAACCCTTACTATCCAAATTGGACTGTTCGAGGAGAAAACCATAACCCCCCCCTCTCGTTCCCTCGAGGAACCAGGGTTACATACGTAACCTGAGACGTTCCTCTTCAGGAGCTCGAGCTGCGTCGAGAACGTTAGGGGAACGAGAATGCCCACGCCTCCACAGCTAGGGCGAGAGAACAAAAGAGCCCGGAGTGGCTAAAGTAGGCAGGGCTCGCCATCCCGAAGGCCAACTTCTGGAGGAGTGAATCTTGACCCCCAAAGGAGAGGGGAGATCAGAGGACTCGAGGCTATGGAATAGCATCCTGATCCACCACTTAGCCTAAGCTTCTCTGGCCGGAGGCCTCGACCTAAGCGCACCGCAGAGGAAATGTGTAAGAAGAGGGTGTCTTCCCACTGAATGGCCACCGAGAGGGGCGTGGTAGGCCGCAATGGCCGCCACGAAGCCCTCTAGGGTGGAGTGGGTCAACCCTGCGGATAAACAGGCCTGCAGGAACTCCAGAACTGTACCAAACGGGCAGTTAGCTGGGTCGGGCTGGCGATCTCCGCAGAAATACAGTCTGACGGGAATCTCCCATAGAGCTCCGTCGAGGAGAGAAATCAGGCCTGAGTCCCAACTCGGCCCGGCCGGATCAGGGATACTAACAACAGACGGGCCCTGTCCTGGCGCACTCTCTCCAGAACTCCCGGGAGCAGAAAAATCGGAGGAAAGGCGTACAGACGAAGCCTCTGTACCGTCTGTACCATGGCATCCAGCCCCAGTGGAGCTGGATGAGTCAGAGAGAACCAGAGGGGACAGTGTGATATCATAAGAGTCGCAACAGGTCCACCTGAGCCTGGCCAAACACGCTCCATATCTGCTTCCCCACCTCGGGGTGAAGCATCCATTCCCCGGGCCTCCGCTTAGAGCAGCTAGCTCAGTGCCCTGAAGCAGCGGACTGGCAGGGAACGGCTGTACTAGCTACTCTAGATACCTCCGTAGAGGTAGCGAGCCTCTTAGTAATGCTACGTTTCCGCGCGGTAACTGAGAGAAGCGCTCGCCGGAGACCGCTGCGCCCTGGAACACGGCAGGGTTGGCAGACCGACCTCCTGATGGCACTGAGGAGAGACGGGGACCGGGTAATGCGGTGTGAACCTCTCTTCCCCAGAGGGGCCTGCCCTCCGAGGTCCTGAGCCACAGCGTCAGGACTCTCATAGCTGAAGTCTCCTATTGAAAACGACGGCCCTCAGACCCACGTCGTCTGCTAGGAAGACTAAAAACCAGCCTGCTCGGGGCAGCACCCATCTAGATACCTCCGTAGATGTAGCGAGCCTCTTAGTACCGCTATGTTTCCGGGTGGTAACTGAGAGAAGCGCTCGCCGGAGACCGCTGCGCCCTGGAACACGGCAGGGTTGGCAGACCGACCTACTGAGGGCACTGAGGAGAGACGGGCACCATGTAATGTGGTGTACACCGCTCTTCCCCAGAGGGAGCTGGCCCTCAAAAAGTCCTAGGCCTTAGGTGTCAGGACATTTACGACAAAGACTATCCAGCGTGAATGATGGTCTGCAGACCCGCCTTCTGCTAGAAGCCTTCGGCCTGGGAGCGCCACTCTGACTCTAGACTCTGCGGAGTACGAAAAGTGAGGCCCCCAGAATGAGGAGCTGGAATACGGTGGGTTGGGACTGCTCCGCCCAGCAGCCCCTCCGAACTGCCTCAACCTCCTCAAAGGAAGTGAGGTTAACGCGTGCTCTCACTCGAGAAATGTATATCCCCAGAGCCCCTGTATATCTAACTTCTCATAGTCAGACAAATACTTCATTTTATTCCTCAGAATTAAATGCAATCAAACAACCAGACGAGTAAATACGGTCTAGTGTAGTAAGATTCACATCAAAAACCAAAATGATGTAATATATGCGCTGCGCGCGAGCCATTCAGTCACATGATCAACCTCAATCTCCTTGACAAACAAACGAGCTCTAAATCTAGCGAATACGGGTGGAGATAGGAAGAGACGTCTCCAACCCATCTGCTAGATCATGAGCGATCTCCGAGTTCTCAGTCGCCGCCGTGCCTCAGCAGCAGCGGGACCGCAATCGCAAGATCACAGGCACGGACACACTCCTCGGAGCGTGCCCGGCGAGAGCGGAGCGTTTAATAGCGGGAAAAAAAAACACAATCCGCCCCGACTACGCGAGCTCCGCTCCTTATTAATGCTGCTCATTATAATATAAGGCATAATATGCTTGTGTAACTGATGTTTGTGGAGCTGGCGAGCTCTTTGATGCCCTCCGTATCAATCTCCTCGGAGAAAGACAGGCGGAGCGTCGCGCCCTCTCCCCGGGGGGGAAGTACCGCAGCGCGGGCTTCCGAACCCCGAGAGCGGGCGCCGGATCTGGTAATTAGATTAGATCCATACGCGAAACCCACGAGCACAGCCGCCGCTCCACCTCGGCGAAAGCGGGGCCGGCACCGCGAGGAACGCTAGTGAAGGCTCCCTCCTCAAAGAGAGCCCTCTGAGAGCGAAGCAAGGCAGTAACAACTATGCTTCGCTCCCAAGCAAACCACGCACAGGCTGTGTGTGTCCCCACTCGTGATATAACATTATCTTTGGGCAGGGAGGAACACACAACCTACAACGTGGCTTGCTCTCGCCCTTGAAATGCTTTGTCCTTGCATGAGCTTAGACATAGCTGGAGCTTATAGACTTTTGACAGACAACAATAAATATGACTGACACACAGAGCGCTTCGCTGAATGTCAGAAAGCTGACGCTGTCTTCGCCGCACGTGCTTTTATAGCTTCCCGGTCACGACGTCATCCGCCGTGACGTCCTGCTCAGCTATTGGACTGATTTCACCTGTGATTCAGAGCGTGGGTCGCTGAAGGTGTTCCCCTAGAGTTCTCGACGCAGCTCGAGTTCCTGAAGAGGAATCGTCACTATCTGAGTCACTGAACTTGCGACACAAACACAACAGAACCGCTAGATTTAAATCAGCACAGCTAGCGAAGGATCGAATGCAACTGTTTTGAACGAGCGCACCTTTTTTTAACAACCAAAAATTGGCTGTTTTGTGGTCTGTTGAGGAAGTACAGATGTTCCTCTCGTTGATAGCAGAGGAGCGGATCCAGCGAGAGCTTGATGGGGCGACGCGGAATGAAAAAGTTTTTCAGGAGTCGCGGCAGTAGAGGTGGCGCAACTATAACGACGTGAATAATACCACCCACTCTAAAGCGATACTAAACTGCAGTGGAAACGCAAACCGAGCCGAGCCGAGCCGTACCGTGCCGAGCCGAGTCGTACCACGCTGTGGAAAAGCTCCATACCATCTCAGAAAGGCAGAACAGGCCTCTGGTTACCATGGCAAGCAATGACAAATCATCTGATAGCACTGGTTATATTGCTCAAAAGGAATGCTGGAAGAGCAACTCTCACTTAATTTCCAAGCAACTCTCACTCCATTTCTCACTGCCCATAAAAATGGACTCTTCTCTAATTAATTCATAGCAAAAAAAAGACTATCCCCAGATCATTGTGTGCATTATTATTGTTCCTGTATATTGTATTTTATATTGTATACTGTTTTATGCATGTGTTATGATATAATCACTATAACCTCACCTATACTATGTTTAGTATCTACAGATTCGTATTTTGATTATCTAAATGAGAGTATATATTTTATGTTGATACCTATGCAACATATTAGCGTTCTAAAAATCTTTAATAGTTTTTGCATCAGCACCCAATCCAGTTAAAAGTGTAAGTAACCATTGGCTCTTTGACCTCCCAGAGGTGTGACCGCCATAGAAGTTAAAAGGCCTCATATCACTGACTCACGTAACTTTTAATCTGGCCTCTTCTCTCATCACCTACCCGTCTTCATCTTCATCTTCTGGTTGCTAAGTCACGCCTGGCAGGCCTCGACTATAGCCAAATTTTCATTTTCCATCTGGGAGAAAACTCCCAATCACCACAGAGTCAGAATAACATTTTTGGAGGTCTTCACTCTTCAAACCTGGAAGAATGTGATCACAATTCCAACACCACCAAACCTTCAAACCATCAAGACTTTCATCTGAGACTGCATTCAGACGCTCATTCAACGACCAAGGCAATGCATGCATCGTACATTTAACTAAATGAAACAGAGGTTTAGTATAAGCTGTAGACCCCGTTGTAAAACGGTGCTGATGTTTTGACTCAGGTGGTTAACTGACTCCTTTTCATACCTTCATTCTCTGTTTCTCTAATAGTTTCATTCATTCAGTCTCATTTGTCATTCCCCCATGTATGAGTGATTGTATGTTTGTTTCTTTAGACTAGTTGTGTGTTAGTGTTTAGTTAATAAAACTTTTGAGCACAAATTACATGAGTTTCTGATTCTGTCACTGCTTGTAAATCAATGTCCCTTTAATGATTCATAATTTTATTACATGATCTAATTTATTAGTATTGTAAGAAAGTTATTTTCTGTGGCCACAAAAATAACATTTCTTAGAGTTGATATAAAATTACACTGAATGTTCACCGGATGGTAATAGTGGATGGTAATACTAATTCTGCTATAGTTACTACTGGCAGCTGATATAAATAATTGTAATTAATCACTAATTTAAGAAGCACCCTCAGTGATTTTATTCTGGAGCCGTGCCTGCTTCTTCTCACGAAAAACTAAATGCTGCAGAGAGGAATTATGATGTGCGCAATAAAGAACTTCTCATGATGAAGGGAGCACTGGAAGAATGGCATCATTGGTTAGAGGGGGCAGTTAATCCTTTTCAGAATATTACTGATCAAAATAACCTTGAATATATTTAATGAGCGAAACGTATGAATCCCAAGCAGGCCCACTGGTCTTTATTTTTCACCCACTTCAATTTTACTTTAACATACTGACCAGGCAACAAGAATCACAAGGCCGATGCACTGTCCCGCAGGCATGATTCAGGACAGGTAATTGTTGCCTCATTTGGTATGATGAGAAAGTAGGAATGTTTAGGATCATAAGCACTTCTGTTTCTTTTATCAAACAGGTTGATGTTGTGTTTTCCAATACATTGCCATAGTCATCACTCTGTAGCCTCTTATTGCTAATGTGTAGTTGTTATAGCCACCTTTTTATCATTTTCCATTTCCCAGCACAGGCAAGGACAAGCACTGAGGGATAAATATCAGTATTGACATTGGCTTAATCATCAAAAGCCATTGGGTGATCAATAAATGAAGCACAGCCAGAATCACAGATGACGTTTTCAGTTTATTGATACAGCTGTAGTTATCTCACCTTCACTAGTCTTGGCTTGGTCCTCCATTACCCTTGCAAACCACACATTAACACTGGTCTAGCCCTGTTAACACCCGGTCTTGCTCACAGGGCCATAAAAAGCAGGCGGTGTTAAGCCACCAAGTCAAATATGTAAATAATTGAAGTACTGTGCCAGAAATTGTGGTTGGCAATGAGATGGCCAGTCCATAAGCATGCATAGCGGGATTTTCCAATTTCCTCCTTCTAGAAACCCGCACACTTGACATTTCTCTGATCCAATCACAGAGACATCTTTAAGCATAAAGCCTTCCAGAGACTGCTTCTGTTTCCACCTCACTGATTTGGAAAACAGCAGCGATGAAGGCAGCAGGGCAATTAACAGATTTGCAAAGAAGTATTGTAAAGACAACCAATGAATGTCTTCTGGCTTATTATCTATAGTAGATTTGAATTAGTACTGAGGAATATAAAAGTTGCCATTTTGCACTTCAACAAACCCTCTCAGAACAAACTGCTGTGGCAAAAGGCTGGTAACAGGCTTTGACAATATGATGACCAATCCTGGTCATTTACAGAACATTTAAAAACATTTAATGAGGAATAGATGTTGTTATTGAAGACGATGAGTGGCATTTTCCAAATAAATAGCCGTTTGAATGGTCTTATATATAATAATAATACAAATTCGAAACAGAAAGAGGAGAACCCCGCTCCCCCTCTCATTACTAATGTTTGTAACCATAGAAACCTAGAGCCTATTCATACATAAATAAACTGGAGGACAACCAAATTGTAATGGATAGTTTTGTACTTGTGTATTTATTTATCCATATGTTTCCATTCACTGAGTAAACAATTATATGATTACTGCAGTGTATATTTGCCTTTGTGGGATCTTGGTAAACAGCTACACAGCTGCACACTCACACAACTGAACACACACACACAAAAACAGATTCACATGCATGCATTCTTGTCATACATATATGCAATATCCACTCTCTGCAAGCAAATATGCATCAACCATGGAAATGGAACTGTTTTCAAATTTGAAAATATGTTGTTGTTGTTTTTCACATAAAAAAGAGGAAACATTGTCAGCAAAAACAGTCTCTCAAAGCATCAAGGATATTCTTTGCTGCAGAACCGAAACGATCCATATGGATTTTTGTCTGTTGCTCTGAAGGCTGCCCTGAATTTAACCTTCATTCCTTACCTTAATGTTAACCTTTGAAATAAAAACAGCATAGGCTTGATCAAATCTGCCTCACTGACTTGTGCAGTAAGGGTGTAATATTGACTTGATTGATGATGCTAAACGGGATACAACAGGGATTACTTCATACTTTGATGACAAACCACACCAGCAATTTATTGCTGCGTTATTTTTTCCTGACAGAGAAGGGTAAGTATAGACTATGCTCACAGAAATTGACAGAGCATCATATTTAATACTGAGACAGGGAATTGTTTCTTGCTTTGCCTCACAGTTGATCACTGGGTTGTAACAGCTGTTGCCCTTAGGGAACAACAGACACATAAGAACACCACAAAAACAATATAATAGGAGTGATGACTGTTCACAAAAGTAATTTAGTCCCAGCTAACAAATGTTTTAAAATGTTCTCATTAAGTTATAAAAACATTATTTCTGAATGGTCTCTGAACATTCAAAAACATCTAGATTTTTAAATGCTTTAAACATTTATTTTCTTTGGTAATACAAATTTTAAGGGAACGTTATGATTTTGCAAGCATTATGGGAATATTAGAATCAAGTAGTAACATTTAAAAAAAACATCAACATAAAACAGAAAAAAAAGATCCATAAGCAATGTACAGTATAAATCATATTTTCGTGTTAAGAATGTTTTGAGAATGTTATTAGGTTGTAATAACTTTTTAAAAATTCAAAACTAAAAGATTTCAGAAACAAATGAATGAATCATGTACAAATAATGTTTTAGTTCTAACGTTTTGAGACATCATTAGTTTGTCTAAAATTTAAAAAAATGAGAAAAGAAGTCCAACTAAAACATTTGAGAAAAAAAAGTCCAAGAGCAATGTATAAATAAAGTTTTTCTGCTAACGTTTTGAGAACATTGTTAGTTTGTCTAAAATTTTAAAGAAATGTTAAATGAACATCCAAACTAAAATGTTTCAGAAAAATGTTTTTCATGAATGATGTATTATTGTTTTTGTGATAATGTTTTGTGAACATTGTTAAAGACCAGATAACTTTGAACAAGCATTATATTAATGTTACTGGAATAATGTTTGTTCATAACTTTGAGGAAACATTGCCAGGACTTTCAGAAATGTTCCCTGTTAGCTGGGGTAGAGATGAGAGTTATTGCAAATCCTTTTTTTCAATTACTGTGATTTTTTTCTCTCTCTCTCTCTCTCTCTCTCTCTCTCTCTCTCTCTCTCTCTCTCTCTGTGTGTGTGTTATAAGGCAAAATGTCCCCATGTCCCCGGCAATATCCAAAATCCTTGGGGACAGTTTTTGGTCCCTATGAAGAAACAAGCTTATAAATCATACATTTTATTGATTGATTGATTTTTTTTTGTTGTTGTTGTTGTTAAAATGCAGTTACTTTTAAGGTTAGGGTAAGGGGATAGAAACTATTCTTTGTTTTTATGTTCTGTGTTTTTTTTTTTTCTCTCTCTCTCTCTCTCTCTCTCTCTCTCTCTCTCTCTCTCTCTCTCTCTCTCTCTCTCTGTGTGTGTGTTATAAGGCAAAATGTCCCCTCAAAAACGGCAATATCCAAAATCCTTGGGGACAGTTTTTGGTCCCTATGAAGAAACAAGCTTATAAATCATACATTTTATTGATTGATTGATTTTTTTTTGTTGTTGTTGTTGTTAAAATGCAGTTACTTTTAAGGTTAGGGTAAGGGGATAGAAAATACAGTTTGGATAGTATAAAAATTATCATGTATATGGGATGTCCCCCTAAACATGGAAACATGTGTGTTTTTGTGTGTTTGTGTATAAGCATATTGTCTTTAAACATATTGTCTTTTTGCTGTCTTTTTGCATTTTGGAAGCATACACACCATCACTGCTCATTCCTAATTGGAAAAGTTGAGGTGACACAGTGAGGCTGTTGACAGTATAAATCATGCACATGTGGTACACTGCCTCGTGATTCATTGAATCCGGTATGAATCAACAGCAGCATCTCCGAACACATGTGCGCTGAGGTTATATAGTACAAAACCTTCAGACGGGCACATCTGACATGCTCCATCCTCTTAATATCACCAACCTTGTGGAGGAACAACAAAAGTCCTGAAAATCAAACCTTCAGACATTTTGATAAATGTTATGACACATTTCAATGTCAAGAATCAGACACAATTCACTATTTCTAAGATCTTAATTAATATACATCACAGTTCAAAAGTTTTTATTTATTTATTTTTTTGAAAGAAGTGTCTTGTGCATGTCTATCTATCTTACTGATTCCAAACTTTTGAATTGTAGTTTAATCTTAACAATAGCTTTGTTATATATTTACACACTATCAGGACTTGTATCATACATTGTTTATGGCTAAGTAGTTGCCAAATGTTATAAACTGTTTGAATTCTCCTGAGGCAAAATATGAAATGCCTGTCACATTCTTGCTTATTACAGATAAATACCTGGCCTTATACTTTTAAAAAGTCCCCCTATCCTTAGCCACAGAAATAAACGCCACAATCAAGATGATTTTTTATAAATTGGAAACCACACTTCATTAATAGTTCAACCTTGTTTTGAAGTCCACAATATGTCTTAAAACAACATTATACTTCACTTTTAGAGAATACCCACACATTGTAATTGATGCACTTCACTGAACAATAAGACCTAATTGCATTTATTAATTCTGACAGCATATTTCAGATGTCAGGCTCTAATTGAGACCGTCTCCTCCAGAATCCAAAATCAAAGACAAGACACACTATACAAGCTTTCCACTTGATTTCATGGGCCAGCAAACAGAACGAAAACAAATCATGCTTTAAACTTAATATTAATATTCCATAGCTCAGTAATAACCAAATAATCACTTCTTTAAAAAGAAATCAACTACGCATTCAAATTAATGTTATATTGAATTAAAGAGGTTATTGGAACACTAAGGTCTATTTGAACATTGTTCTAGATATGAAATATTCCAGAAGTCAAACTTGTATATTGAGTGTGTGTTTTCAATTATTTGTATCCCAAGTGCAAACAGTTCACTCTGCAAACAACAGGAGATTTGGGACATTATTAGAGAACTAGGTTGGTTTTTCAGGTCCTCTGACGCATTAATCCTCCCCATAGGACTCTTAACAGACAGGGGCCAATGAATTACAGTTAACTACAGCCAGATCAATCCATTTCTCTGCCTCTGGCTAGGTGATAATTGTGTCTTCACTGAAAGGTTACAGCACAGGTCAGCAGCTCACATGAACTATAATAGCCATGCAATTGGAAAGACTCAAGAGACTGTCTTCTCGGTTTTCTTTCTTTATCTCTTTTCCTGTAAATTAGTGTATCAGTTAAGCATCATTCCCCTGCACTTAGATTTTATTTTTTTGTCCTTCCGTTTAATAAGGATGCTGTGAAACTCAAGTAGCACAACATCCTGCTCCTTAAATCAGCTCAGATTGTAACGGTCATATGACCCTGAGCTATCTGAAGTTTGAACTTCATTAGTTCATTTATATAGTGCTTTTCTATCGTCAGTCCTATATCCAGTCTCAATGTGTTCTTTCAATAAAAGTGACTGTCATATAATGTTTTAACAGCTATATATCACCACCCGTCTCATATTTCTTCAAGGTGAGAGCTATTAATCTATGTTGCTATTAATGAAATGGAGAAGTTCTGTCTGTGTCCCCGCAGTTTACATGGAAGTAAGCTATAGTGCAAATCATAAAAATAACTGATGCTATGACATATGGAACATTAGTTATGCTATATCTCAGTTAATTTTGTTTTCTATTAACATTTATTCTGTATTACACTGTAAAAAATCTGTAAAATATGGGACAATGTACTGTATTAATATGAAGGATTTTTCTATATTTATTTTTTAAAGCTGTTTTACCAGTATTTTGAATTTTGCACTTCATTGCTTTTTAATCTATTTTGTCTTGGCAAAATCCAGTGTACAACAAACTGTAAAAAGGTGAGTGATTAACTTTACCTTTATTGTCCATAAGCATCTTTGTATATTGTGCCTTAAAGGGATACTCCACCCCAAAAATATTATTTATCTATTTTTGTCACCATTTACTCACCCTCATGTAGTTCTAAACCTGCATTTTTGATAAATGTCTCCCAAGGTTTTTTTTTTTTTTTATCAAAATGAGGGTGAGTAAATGCTGACAACATTTTTATTTTGGGTGAACTATCTCTTTAATATTTGGAAAAAGTAGCATATTTACAGCTAAATGGTGCATATTAGGCCAACTTCGAACAGCAGCAGAATACGGTTTTCAGCCCGGTATTTTGAGTCTTTAATATTGTTGCATTCACATATATTTTATTTATGGGGGTGATAACCACATTCTATAAACAAACTCATACTCACACATACAGTGTGAGAGTCCCACTCTGTGCTGCTCATATGTACCTTGCGGGTTTTCATGGGTGGTTTCAGTAACTTACAGAGCCACAGATATGAGTTTTGCAAGGTGTCATCTGAAGGTTTAGATCCAGTCACTGTCACTGCCACTGCTCCAGACAGTTTTGTGGTCTGTGCATGACTCAAATGCTCCACTCTTTTCTGAGGTATAATTAATATATGATGGATGAAATCACTCTTCAGTTGAACTTTTGTCATGTCAAATTTCAAATGTCAAAATTCTTTTTTTTGACCGAGCTGTTTTTGACATTGCCATCTTTAATAGTTACTTAAGTCAATGTTGCTACATTGCTAATACAGACAAAAAAACTAGTACCTTTTGAAGGGGTGCGATCCCAGTTACAGATTTTTTAACACATATTTACTGTTCAATGTGGTTTTCTAAAACTGCAACATACTTTCATTAAGTGCTTGATTGTTCTTTCATCTGGCAAATATTAATAATTCTGAACTCCTCAAACCCAACGTCCCCATTTCAAAGAAGAGACGTGTTTATCTCTGGCATGTACTATATTGTTTCACACCCAGGTGGCTTGTGTTGAGATTTAATTCCCTGTTGTAACATGCTTGCTTGGGCAAAGGCGCATGAGGGATCAAAATTTCCTGTCTTGGAAGATATGGATATTTCTCACACGCACACATAGTATTTCCCTACCCAGATATCCATACACTAAATAGATCAATCATTTGCATTTCCAATCTCTCATGCTAACATGGCCCCATTTATCATGTAAGACAACTTTATAGATGGGGTTTTCTTTCACACATTAATATTAATCAATAGCAAGTGAAATATGAAAAGGAAGAAATCAAATGCATGTAAATATGAAAATTTTCTGATCTGAGCAGACTAGTGCAACTTGAGAGTAAATATCACATGCAAATATAGTGTGAGGGTAAGCAAAAACAACCACTGCACTCAGGCTCAAAGACATGATTCTCATATTCAGCAGTTTTGGAGGGTGGTTGTGTTCCTTTAGCCCCTTCTATCGGAGTAAGCGCACACAGAACATGTATCTTATGGATATTTTGTGTGAAGGAAAAAAAAAGTCTATTGATGTAAAAATGATAATGCGTTCTGCTAACAGGAATAAAATACATTGTATGTTTTTAAATTATGCATTCATGAAAGCAAAATGTTAACATATCTTACATTTTTTTTTAATTTCTAAGGTCTGATTCAAAGCAGATACTGAAAGGCTACCCTCATCTTTGGTTCTTTTTTGAAGCTTTTAGAGAGTATTTATCAAGGGTGAAATAGCGAGTAAAACACATGGCAACCTTTGATCTCTTGGGCAAAGTTTTGAGCCTGGGAGAATTCAAATATATTTTGGTTATTTCTTAATATACTTATTAATTTAACTATTTGATTAATGTGCCTTTATCCATTACCTTTTAAAGGTAAAGTGTGTAATTTCTGAGCAGAAATTTTAAAACTCAAACCATTAGTTGAGCTACAGTTGCTGTTTGAGGCTGGTCAAGCGTTGCTTTGATAGCAACACAAAGCTACAGTTTTTGACATAATCAGCCTACAACTGTCTTATACTGTCCTGAAAAGGCAAAACACAGTTACTATGCCAACTCTGAAAGTGAGAAAATCGCCATGTCAATTCACAGTTTGAAGCTTTTAGAGAGTATTTATCAAGGGTGAAATAACGAGTAAAACACATGGCAACCTTTGATCTCTTGGGCAAAGTTTTGAGCCTGGGAGAATTCAAATATATTTTGGTTATTTCTTAATATACTTATTAATTTAACTATTTGATTAATGTGCCTTTATCCATTACCTTTTAAAGGTAAAGTGTGTAATTTCTGAGCAGAAATTTTAAAACTCAAACCATTAGTTGAGCTACAGTTGTTGTTTGAGGCTGGTCAAGCGTTGCTTTGATAGCAACACAAAGCTACAGTTTTTGACATAATCAGCCTACAACTGTCTTATACTGTCCTGAAAAGGCAAAACACAGTTACTATGCCAACTCTGAAAGTGAGAAAATCGCCATGTCAATTCACACTCCAGTTATTGTGTTGTACCTTTGCATGACTGTATAGTTGTTTATATATATTAAGCTGTTGTAGGAAAAAGTATTCTAATATTGAAAGAAAATATTAGCAGCAGCATTCTCAGAAAGTGAGAACTTCAACACCACAGCATGTGTCTCTAATGAAATTCCTGTAATACCAGATAAAAGTGTTACTGCTTTGTTTTGTTTTGTCATGTTTGTGGCCCCAGCCGGGGTGAGAAAATGCCAAGGAGGAGTCAGATGATATCCTCATGAGTCATGACACTGTGCAGCAAATCTGGTGCAGGTGTGGCTTATTGATCTCCCAAGAGAAATATAGTCCCTCCATTCTCTTTCTCTTCCACTGATATACGGCCACACTGACATTGTAAATGAGTCTCAGGGCCATCCATGGAGGTTTGGACAAAGGGCACCATTTGCGGCTGCTTGGTGTAAGAAAGAAGAGTTATCAAAACATGCTGAAAATCGTTTTATCCCTGAGCAACCTTCACTACATTGTTGATCATACACATTAGCAGAGAAAGGAAAGAAAAAGGGAAGAGAAGAGAAAAAGGAAGGAAGAAATAAAGAATGTTACAGGAAGCAGCTGCAGAAGGAGATCAGTGTAAACAGGCCAAGAAGATGATGTGCAGAGAAGCAATGATGCAATGTTTTTTTTTATTTTTTTCTTCAACACAGAGTAGATTGGGGATAACTTAGGCGAAGGTGTGTGGGTGGATGAATCCAGCGAGTCCAATAAAGAAACACATCGACTGGTGTTTCTCCAGGGGAGCTCCTATATCTCTGTGTAACTGAGGGGAATATTGCACAAGCCTCCTGTGTACACCACAGCTCCTTATGTGTGAGATTACAATATCATGGTGACACATTATGCTTATGTGTTTGTTTTGTCTTTTATCAGGGTAAGATTGGCATTATGCATGTGTTGATATGTAGGAAAAGCATGTAAATATTATTAGTTGTATATATTGTGCTTACTAACGAAGGCATTGCATGCAAAGATGCTAATGTGTTGGGTTTATAATTGTATCTTTAGTTAAACTAAAGCATGCAGTGGTGGCCCATCTTTTCAACATGGTGAATATAGAAATATTTATCTTATATTTCAGACAATGCAAAACAATTCATTAGGATTGACAAAATTGTTATTTCTTGAAAAGCAATGTGCAGGCATGAGCCATGAATATTGTATTTTTTTATGTATTTTTATTGTACCTTACCATAAATCAAACCCCGATCTTCATGCTAATGTTTTCTAAAGCAATGATTCACAATTTTTTTCCTCAGGACCGAAATTTTACAGTGCACATCTAGCGATGAAGTAGTGTAGATCTTATTTTCTTTAACCTTGTGTAGTTTTATTATTTTTGTATAGTTTTATTCTCAGTTTGGAAACAAACTATCAGGTGAGTGGTACTAAAAGGATTATGCTCATAGCATTTGAACATAACCACCAACTTTAAACCCCAAACCTAACCAAAAATGTTAACAAAAACAAAACATGAGATAAAAAAACACTTAGGTTGAAGCAGTCAAGCCATTCTACAAGTCTTTGAGCTTCTCAACACCACAAGTGCAATGTTGTACTAGGTGAGGTACTGAGCAAGTTTACTACATCAGAAAAGCCATACATATAGAGCTAGTGATGTGATATCAAAATGTATTATTTTATGAATCATGCACTATGGTTTTGTGATCATGGCATAGTATGCAATGAACATTGTGAAAATAAGTCTCTAGTAATAGATAATCTGCCCTGTAATCATAATTTGTGTGAGAAGGTATAAAAGTTGTTGGTGTTTCATTTTAGACAGAAACTGCAGTGAATTGTATGTAAATACATTTTTGAAGTTTTGACTAAAGTGTAGGCAAAAATTTAGGCAGAGGCATGTTTTTTTTCTAAAGAGTTTATATTACAGATGAATTTTCGGTAACACTTTATTTTGATGGTCCCTTTTGAATATTCTGTTGATAATAAATAATGTTGCACCTACATGTCTACTAACTCTTATTAAAGTATTAGTAGACTGTCTACTTAATGTCTGCTAACCCTTTATTGTGATGGTCTCCCAACAGACATTATACTGACTATAAGTATCTTTGCAAGTACATGTCAACTTATTGTAATCCTAATAGTCTACTAATACTCTACTAAGACCCTAATGAGAGTTAGTAGACAAGTAGGTACAATGTTACTTATAGTAACAGAATGTGTTAAAGGGACCATCAAAATAAAGTGAAACTGGATTTTTATCAAAATACAGTGGAGTTTGATTGGATGTATGGCATTGTGTGACATTACTGATGAAAAAAAATGGGTATTGTTTTCTCTTTATTTGTAAAACGTGATCAGTTTAATTTGCTATACTACACAATATGTAAATAATGGCATTTTATTATTTGAATTTAGCATTATTTTTTCCCCTGCTCCATCAGAACAGACATGAAACCCATTTTCGGGGTGCAACCCACCAGTTAAGAATCACAACATCAAACAATGCATTATTTTGTTATGGAAAAGAGCTATGCAATTGTCCTGCTTGTTAGCTAACAAATGTTACTCAAAATAATGGGCAGTGATTGTTTGCTACATAGCAATGTGGAAAAAAAAGGAATGGAAAAAAATCAGGAAACTCCTCAAAGTTTTTTTTTTACGTTAACAATATTTTTACATTAACAGTTTTATTAAAGCAAAGTATGAATCTGAATATGTCCAGCTATTCTTTTTAATAGTTAACTCTTAACTATTCTTGAATTTCTTGGATCATCAGTCATCAAAGCTCAGTAAATATTGGTCGCAGACACAGACATTTACTTTATATTTCACCAACTAAAATTTAGTAGGGGAACACAAATGTAAGTTTTCTTTCTTTCTTTTTTTGGCTAATTGACAGGTTATATTATTATTATTATTATTAGTAGTAGTAGTAGTAGTAGTAGTAGTAGTAGTATTAATATTATTATTATTACTACTATTAGTAGCAGTACTATTAGTAGTATTATTATCTCTTACTTTTAATTAGTATTCTATAATATTATTCCCTATATTATCCAAATTACAATTTTATGATTTATTTATATACTACAAACTCGTTTTTGTCATTTATATCACTGAATAAAGCAGAAAATATATGTTCTAAAGGCTACTTTAATATGTAAATTATAATTTATAATCTGGAGAAGACTTGGAAAAACACACATAAACCCTATATTGTCGCTATCGTGTGTTTATTGTCTTCACATTTCATCAGTCAAAATGTTTCAGATTTTTATTCAGCTTAGCTACAGCGACAGCCTTTGTCCATTGTAGTGATTTGCTGCACTTCATAAGTTATAAATATAAAAATTAGTTTTCCCATTAATGTCATTATATTGTTAATTCAGTCCCTGTCCCAAAATGGCACACTTCATGTGGACTTACAATGGCCACCTTGTGCGCATGTCCACTGAGTCCACAAGACCATATGGTGTCCCATTCATCATTTTAGCTTTCAGAAGGGTGCTCGCGAGCACCCCCTTTGTGGCCATGATGCACCCTCGTTGCGCACTTTTGCCGAGCCCGCACTGAGGCGAGCTCCGCAGCAGACTTCTGCCCGACAGCATAACGTCACGAAAGTGTGGACTCTGAGGAAGACAGCAAGGGTTTAGGGTGTGATTTGGGACAGGGCCTCAAACTGATTTGCAAACGCACACGAACACAAGAGGAGGGATTTATCGCATGAACCAATCACAGCCGAACATAACAGTCATATCCAACTATATCGCGATGGAGGCATTGCCCCCTCTCACGTGACTTTCGCCCATTCATTCTCAATTACCCCCCAGCAAACTCATGGCATGCTTTAGGGGATCTGTTAAAACTCAATGGGCTCAGTGGAGGCGAGAGAGATATGGAATCCCGTTGTAACTTTACCTGCTGGTCTCGCTGTTGGACAATGTTTCTTTAGAAAAATAAAAATTTATTTATTTTTACTACGAATTTTTTCTCATCAAATATTTTGAGGAGGAAACGCCCTTGATATACAGTGGGTACGGAAAGTATTCAGACCCCTTTAAATTTTTCACTCTTTGTTATATTGCAGCCATTTGCTAAAATCATAGGGCATCATTTGCCACTATGTGCTTGAAGAATGAGGACAAAGTAGAAAATCCCAGTTTCCAGTAGCTCTACAGTAAGCAGGAAAACCACATGGATTCCAGTCGTCTATGTTTCTTGGCTTGTTTAAATGGGGGATAATATAACCTCTGCTCCGTCTATTGGGGACACAAAGTAGAACAACATTTTCATTCAATGGTTCAGTGTCTGACAGCCAGCAAACTGGTATAAATGCATCACGGGACCAGAGGTCAGCAAAATCAAACAAATATGACTTTCAAGCACAGTTAAAATTGAAAGTGCAGATTCCTCTTAATTTAGGCCAAGTGCCTCAAAAACTTCTACAGAGTTCTTTGGCTTGATGCATCAGAGGAACAGATGAAGAACACAGCACAGTGGCAGAGCACAGTTATTATGGTCTCGCACATTTACGGAAAAATAAAAAAAAAACACCCTCACTCCAACATAATGGAGTCTTTGCCGGATCCGCTTTCCCAAGCCTGTGGAAACACTGATGCAAATGTATATTTTAAAGATCATGATTCGCAGACAGTTTTGAGCGTCTCCCCTTTGAAGCAGGAGCTTGGGGGCTTTTGGGAGTGTATTGCACTGCTGTGTCCTACTGCTGCTCAGGAAGACAAAAGTAATATTCTCTGGTGAATTAATGCAGTGTCTCTAATTCTGTCTTCCCTGCCTCTCCTCTCTTAGTGCTGTAGGGTTTGAAAGAGTGAATAGAGTAATGAACATGGAAAAAGACAAAAACAAAAACAAAACAAAAAAAACAGGCAGCTGAAGGATGGATTGAAGGCAAGAAAAAAAAAAAACATTGAAAAGACTATTCAAATCCCTTAGTTCTAGAAGAGGACTCCGAGGATTAAAACAAATCTCTCAAGTAATGCTTAAGAGGGTTCTTTAATGCATTCAGATATATTTTAAATGGACAACAATGAGCGTTCCACAGGTCAAGGTGGTATATACATTAGATATAAAAATATCAGTCATAATCCTACTGTATGTCATTTTTTCATATTTGACAGTATGCTGTATAGGCAATAGACACAGAAGAATCCAGCAATTTGCTATTATTCATAGAAACAAAGGAATTGTCGCGTTAAAGGAATATTCCATGTTTAATTGATACAAGTAAAGCTCCAACAACATTTGTATGCGTGTATTTATTTTTTTATTTAAAAAGGAGCAAAAATCAAGGTGAAGCACATGCAATAGAAATAAATGGGGAGCCAGTTTTTGAAAAGGTAGTTTATCATTTGTAAAAAAATCACTTACATTTAATTATTTTGTTAAAAGGGTGATTAAAATACATATTAAATTAGATACTACATGAATTGCATAAATTATTATTATTTTACAGTACTTTTAGGGTTTTAGAAGTTACATTGTCATGGCAATGAATAAGTAAAATGTATATCACTTTACATATCATTTTATTTAATTTTTACATCTTGTTTCTATGCTATTGAAACACTATTTTAACTTTTACAGGTATTACTGAGTATTTTAGCATTATTGTTTTTTTTTCAAAGAGGGACAAGTGCAAATCTGAATCCTGATGTTAAGTAATTAGTACACCTTTCTGCAAGTCAATAATCCATATTTCTGCATTCTTGCTTGAACGTATGGCACAGTTATTCTGTTTTGTATAGGGTTATCGCAGTAGAGCACTATAAATGTATTTAGCATTTACATGTCTTATTCATAGGTGAAACAAAGTATGTATAGAGGTGTCCCTGAAGGTATGAGCTATTATTCTTTATACATTACATTCAGGAAGAGCAATAAGCCTCTAAAGTACCCCTTGGAGGATTAGAAAAGGGTTTAGCAATTTTTGGATGCTGTTAAACAGCTGTGTCTGATGTGATGTGATGTGTATGAAGATGCTCCACTTTATTGTGTGTAATTAATTAAATGTCGAATCAAATCACCAGGGACTGGCAGTTAATTGTGCAGGCCATGTTGGATAAGTAGTCACACCAAACTCCATCCACAACTGAACCAGTCAGCATCAAGATGTAATGTGGTGTTTTGTTTCATGTTCATGTTTTCCATGTCTTTTATTTTGTAATTGTTTCATGCTGTCGGTGTCATGCTTCCTTTGCCCTCATGTATCTCTGCCTTGTGTATGTGTCATGTTCTGATTGGTAGTCCTAGTCATGTGTCTTGTTTCCCATTGGTTTGTTCATGTCATGTGACCCTCCTTGTCTGCTATAAGTAGCCATCATGTTCCCATTGTGCCTTGTCGTGTATTGAATGTATTTAACCTGCTGTTGGTGAGTCTAGTCTGTTTATGTCAAGTCTGCTCATGCCATGCCATGTCAAGTCAAGTCAAGTCAAGTCTGTGTTTCTTGTTTGGATATCACCTGTAAATAAACTGCACTTGGGTTCTCACTTACGCTCGCCTTCAGTGGATGATTTGTTACACAAGATTTAGCTCCTTTTAGACTAATGAAGGGTATAATGTGGTGTGGTGAATTGACAGCTTGGGTTTGCTTTAAATTGTTTTATATTTTAATGTGGGATTAAAGTACACCACGGTCTTTCAACGACTCAGGTATTCAAAGAGATACTCCACAAATTTGCATGTCTGTTAAATTAATGGAATTACTAAGTGCAATAAGTACTTATCCCTTAAAATAGAGATTACTACCAGAATAGCATAAAGATTTGTATAGGGAGAATGGAGTGTGTTGTAGCACCATAATCTTTTCTGTTTTTCTGTTGGTTGAGAGGACACGAGGGTTGTAACACTTTCCAGTGTATTTTTACTGGACCCACAAAGACTGCACAAATTGGGATTTTGTATTGACTTTATGACAGTGGCTAACAAACTCACACAAACACACACACAATTGGGCCAGCAGTTTATTTTTCCCCACCGCTAACATAAAAAAAAAATTAGCAATGTATTTTTACTGTATATGTACAATATTTTTCATTAAAGGGGTAGTTTATCCAAAAAAATACAATGAAATCTATTGTCATTTACTATTACCCTCATGTCTTTACAAACCTGTATGACTTACTTTATTCTGTTATGTGGAATACACACACACACACACACACACGCAGGGAATCGTATATTGGGAACCAAACAGTTTTAGTTACCATTGACATTTTTATTGACCAGTGACCAACAAACAGACATAAATAAAATAAAATATAATAAATAAAAAAAATTCTCAAAACACAAATCTGTTGTCATTTACTATTACCCTCATGTCTTTACAAACCTGTATGACTTACTTTATTCTGTTATGTGGAATACACACACACACACACACACACACGCAGGGAATCGTATATTGGGAACCAAACAGTTTTAGTTACCATTGACATTTTTATTGACCAGTGACCAACAAACAGACATAAATAAAATAAAATATAATAAATAAAAAAAATTCTCAAAACACATCTGTTATGTTTCAAGTCATACTTTCATACTGGTTTGGGACGGCATGAGTGTGAGCAAATGATGACCTTTGTTTTTTGGTGTTTTTTACAAAAACAAACACACAAAGCAAAAAACCCTATTTAAACCTGTTATTACTTTGTTCCATAAACTGGACAAAAACATTATTCTTGAGCTCTGCTTTCATGTTTTGAGTTGTTAGCCTCTATATACATTTGCAATTATATTTTCTATTTTAAAGACATAGGCCTATTTGTTTACCAGTTTTACTTTGATATGTTTAAAATTAAGTGATTGTGGGTTTGGATTATAGTGGTTAAAAGGGATGGCACAATGGCATTGAATGAATGCATACAATTAAAATGTTTCAACTGTTGCAACACAACTCACCCAGAAGGTGGGTTAACACAAGTACTCGTACTTAATTCGTAGCAGATGAACATGCCAAAGTTTTAGATAAATTGACTGAAACAACATACAGAACTACCACATTTTGCTATACGTTTGATTGCATCATATAATAATTGCTGTTTTCCGTACATTTCTGCCATATGTACGTTGACAGTCACCACCGATAAGCTACCACTAAATATTGTAGAAATTAATTTGCTGTAAAGTTGCTTTGCAATGATTTGTATCGTGAAAAGCGCTGTACGAATAATCTTAAATTGAATTGAATAAATAGCCCACGTTAAGCACAAATTGTTACAGCCATCCCCGGTCTCCCCTACAGGGGCATCCCACTATCTCACCTACAGAGAGTGAAGAGAGAGTGTGTGATAAATTTGTGGTCGGAAGGGAGGTCAGAACAGTTAAGCCGCTGTACCTGTTCTACATCAGAGCAAAAAGAGCGTCTTTCCTGGGGCGAAGTACACTCCCACCCTTTTGGGTTTCGCCGTTCGTTCTGTGTATTGGAGGCTCCAGGGCTGCTGGGGAGGAGCGAGGCTCGTCTTTATCAGTAAGACAGCGCCGCTGCTCGAGCTCTACACTGACCGTCTGCCGCGCGCAATCACCGCTTGATCGGAACCCGCGCGGAGTCTCTCCGTTATCTCGCCGTGCTCCACTGCAGCAGAAGGGCAAGAGGAACTCCTGATAGGATCACTCATCTTCGCTGACCCTTCCTGGGAGAAAAACACGGACTTAACTGACACCTGTCCTGGGAAATACTTAGTCGAAGACCTTTGCGTGTAGCTCAGTGGAAGACAGAAGTTTTAGCCGTCTGTACCGTTGAACGTTTGTAATCTTGGAACTCGTGGCTGCTGTTCGGTGATGATGGGACCGTGGCTCGTCTCCATCGCCCTCTGCGTACACCTCGCTGTCCCGCATCTCGTCAAAGGTGAGTGGCAGAGCGCAGAATCTCTGTTTTTGTGAATGATGCTGTTTAACTTTCTATTCCAGCAGGTCAGGGAGGCAAAATAAAAACGGTTATAATTCGGCACGTCACAGAATTACCCTAAAAGACTCGTTTACAACAAAATGTTTGTTGTGCGTCTCAACATGTCCTGAAATTAACCTCAGAACGCATGATTACTTTTCAGCAACTATATTTAAGCACAAGTCAGTTGCGGATATTTGAAATGCCATTTATTATAGCTCATGCTGTTTTTATTGGTCAAGAAGGTAGTAAGGGAGACATTATTTACACGCTATCCCACTGGCAGGCTGCTACGGCTTTTCTAAACATACTCCCACGATCTTTACATCTATGGCAAGCTATTTTAACATTTAAACGGACAAGTATCTGTTTTATTGTACTATTTCTTTTTATTAATTTTCTAGTTATCCAGTAGTGACTAGTATCTACCTATTTCATGTTCACAAACTATTACTAGTACATATAGCCTGTTAACAGTGGCTAGTAATACTAGTCATTATGCTTATTTATTAGTCTACATATTTTTATTATTAGTAGTAGTAGTATTATTGTTATTATTATTATTTCATTTTATTTATAGGCGCCTTTCATGACACTCAGGGACACCTTACATTGAATCTATCAACCTTAACCCTTTGAGCGGTACGGTCCCACATATGGGATTTTTATTTCCGTGCCCCTGGGAGTACGGTCCCACATATGGGATTTTTATTTCCGTGCCCCTGGGAGTACGGTCCCACATATGGGATTTTTATTTCCGTGTCCCTGGGAGTACGGTCCCACATATGGGATTTAGAACATTCGGTGATGTCACATAACTGCCAAAATCAAACTGTGCTTTCGCGCTTTAGCTGGCGCTGAGCCAGAGAGAGACGTGCACTGCTTTTGTCATATTATCACAACGATGCAGTGTTCTTTACCACATAATGCACATTTTAGGTTTCAGACATTTAAATACACATAAGTACTAGTAAAACAATACATTTAGAGTTTGACAAATACACACATATGTCTATGGAAGCAACAATAACAATCCATTCAAATTCAATTTGCCGATGTGTTTTATTCATATCAGAAACACATAGTGTAAGTAACTATAAAGTTCACTCTATTCTTCTCCCAGTTCACCGGCCACTTATTACTTGTATTTCGGGAGAAATTAATGAATTCACGTGCTGTAAATCCAACTGACAGGACTCTGAACTGCAGCGCGAACAAACATGGTGGTGCCCATCTTATAATACAGATCACGATCAAGATCATAAAGAAAGGTTTTTAAATGACAAACACACTCATTTACACATATCTGTGAATCGGAATATCAGATTGTTCATGACATGGTATGCAAGTTTGTGAATATTTTAAATAAAAAAGGAAAAACAAAATAAAAGCGATCCATCTGTCATACAGTGTTATTGTGGCCGCGGTGTGTCACGTGACAAGCCTGATGCGTCGCCATGGAAACAGTAAGGGGAAACGTTCTAAAATAACGGTCGCCTTAAAAAAACTCACTCTGGGGGGACTGCTAGAATATTTTAAACTCACCACTGAAAAGGTTAAACAACAATAATTATTACAGCCTAAACAAACCTAAAACAAGCATACAAGCAATCACATAAAAGCCTGCCTAAAAAGATGGGTCTTAAGGCAAGATTTAAAAACAATAAGAGTTTCGCTATTTCGCACATACTGTGGTAATGAGTTCCATAGATAAAGAGCTACATGACTTAAGGCTCGAGACCCCATAGAAGTTGTGCAAATTTCGAGGGAGAACAAGAGTGAGTACAGAAGATGATCTTCTGTAAAAGACTACTTCTTCTGTGCTTCTGTGGAAGTGGAAAGATTAGAAATTAGAGGTTGGTCAGAACAAATATATAAAATAAAAGCACAATAACCTATATTTGATGCAGCAATTTGCTGTTGAATATTTAAAATTTTCCTATGAAAAAATTGGCATAAAAGCTTCACAAAGATCAACAGAATACAAATGATAAAGAAAAGAATGCGGTGGCTTTTACACATTTTTTCTACCACAAAAAAAAAGTTATTGTGTTATCTTCAACAGAACTAATTAAACTGGCATACTAATCTGTTTAAGCTGTAAAAATAGCTACCTTATATCTGCATATGCTCAGAGTACAGTTCTTTATTTATCACAGGTCCAGTCCTGACATACAAACGCTCAAGACAACGGCCCTTGACTTTTAACTGCCGTAGCTCTGGAGTGAACCACGGAGCAGAATTAACAAAGGAAACGGCCCTTGTTTTCAATGGCACGTGAACATTCAGAATCTATTTGATTCCAGGGTTGTAATGAAAAACCAGTTCATCTGGAGTTGAAAAATGGCCATTGCTAGAAAGGGTGCGAAGACCTTCCACAAAAAACTGAGGCATCAATATTCTTTATGTTCCGAAATGTAATGAAACGACAGTACTTCATTTATTCAATCAATCAATCAATCAATCAATCAATCAATCAATCATGCTTGTTACTGTAATACAGAAAGTATAATTACTGTATTATTATAGTTACCACTAAAAACTGAAAAAGGATACTAGTCAATAATGGATTGCTTAAAAGTAATAAGAAAAAGCTGTGCTAATAAAATAAAAAATCATACTAGTTTTAAGTAATCAATTTTAAAATAGCTTGCCACATTACATTAGTATTTTGAGAAATAGGAGGAGACTGATCAGTTGTCATGCTGGATGGACTTGGGATCCATTTACCGGAGCTCAGTAGATGTTTCTCCTTGTTCTTATCGATCCCCAATCACTGCCGATGATTTATTCTATAGTAGACGTGCGAGTGATGCACATCCGTTCGGATTCAAATGTGCTGTCATTGTGAGAGTGGACAGGTTTCCTGTCTAATTCTTTCATAAGGAGATTCACATCAATTGGATTTTTATCTTCAGCATTGTTTGTAGATCAGCCACTAGAGCTGGATAATGTCTTAAAGATAATGTTCAATGCTATCATGGTCCATGGCACATGTGAAAAAATTTGTGTTTTGACATAAAATTTGGCGTACTGTGACATATGTGTTTAACATGCACTATTTATCATACCATAACTTATTTGGATATGTATCATAACATAACTTAATTGGCACACAATTTTTAGACTCTTCAGAGGTGATTTTGAACATCCAGATCAACATTTTGACTCTCTTGCAGTAAAACACACAAGTCTTATAATGTATTTGGCATAAATGTAGAAATCGCTTGTTGACATACAATAAGAATATATGCCTATAAAACTATTGTGGATAAAAAATATCAGATGATTTGTAAGAATTTGATGAGAAATGTGAGTTCATATCGAAACTCTGACATTTGATTGCAGACTTTGGTTTCTTGGCAAATCTGAGCACAGTTTGAGACAATGAGATCACTTCTAAAACCCTAGAGGAAGTTGGAGATTACTGGGGTTGTTTCCTTCTTGAGAAAAACCTGAGAAGAAAAAATGTGCAAAAATATTTATTTAATATTTATAAATATTCTCATTGCTGTTGAGGAGAAACAGTTCTTATGTGTGTTTTTTGCTCCCCGAGGAGATAACTCTGTTTTCTGAAAGTGTCTCCTTGAGGCTGCAAGAGCACTGAAGTATATAGCAATGATGGAGCATCATTTAAGTGTTCCTCAAAGGCAGACATCATCGCTTTCTAAGTTTGGATGCTGCTCAGAAGAATGAAGTATAGATGCATCAGTCCAAATTTTCTTCAGCTGACAGTTATGTTCCTGGATATGAGAGCAAGCCAAAATAATATGGTGAAATAATATTTGAGCAAAGGTTGTGGGCTTGTACCCTTGTTTGTAGCTTCCCAGTCTTCTCAGCTTCACAGGTCTGTGATTTAAAGTGTGCTTCCAGTCTAGCTGTACTAGGAGCTATAATTGTAACTGAGCATGGTCTCTGAGCCTCCTGGTGTCAACTGTGCTTCTGCAGCTTGGAGCTGCAGCCTCCTCCTTGAATAATGGATTCTTAGCTACAATACCTCAGGGTGCACTTGTTCCTTGGCTTGGTAAGAAAGTGAAATCATCAGTGGCAGTTCTTCTATTAATCACAGCACATTCAGACGTCACACATTGACATGCTTCAAGGTATGATTTGGTGGCATGCCATGCTTTTAGTCATGTTTCCTTTGTTTCTTACACATAAATTAGGAACTTCATAGAGTTTGTTTTCTGTTAGAGTTCAAATTAACTACACTCTTAAAAATAAAGGTGCTTCACGATGCCATAGAAGAACCTTTTTGTCTAAATGGTTCCATAAAGAACCTTTAACATCTGAAGAACTTTTTTGTTTGATAAAACGTTCTTTGTGGCGAAAGAAGGTTCTTCAGATTACAAAAAGGTAAGAAAGAGATGGTTCTTTAAAGAACCTTTTACTAAGTGGTTCTTTGTGGAACTAAAAATGGTTGAAGAACTTTTGAAGCACCTTTATTTTTAAGAGTGTAATACAGGTGCATCTCAATAAATTAGAATGTCGTGGAAAAGTTCATTTATTTCAGTAATTCAACTCAAATTGTGAAAACTCATGTATTAAATAAATTAAACCTTTTCCACGACATTCAAATTTATTGAGATGCACCTGTATGGTAAAGTAAAAGGATAGTACACTCAGGAAATTACAATTTTGTCAACATTTACCTACCTTCATATCGTTCCAAACCTGTATGACTTTTTTCTTCAGTGGAACATAAAATAAGACATTTTGAAGAATGTTGGTAACCAAACAAATATACAAAAATACAATGGAAGTCAATGGGAAACAAAAATATTTGGTTACCAACATTCTTCAAAATATCTTCTTTTGTGTTTGCAGAAAAAAGAGGGAAAATGCAAACAGGTTTGGAACGACATGAGAGTGAGTAAATGACAGATTTTATTTATTTATTTTTTATTTTGCAAACTAACCCTTTAATATAAAGGTGGAGTGTTTTTTTTTTAAGTTAAAATATTTACTATCACAGTTTAATGTAGGTTAACATCCAGTGGTGGAACATTTGCAGTACAACGTTTATGGAAGCGTATGTAATTTGTGGACCAACATTTATGGAAGCCTATGAAATATCATGAAGTGATATGTCATATTTCTCCCATTGTGTATGAGACTGTGGAAGATTTTAAGGGCTGCTTTCATTGATGCATGCAACTGTTGGGGGGCAATTACAAGCAATCCTCCTATTCTCAATGTCACTGGACACAGCTGCTGGCTTGAGCAAATCGATGCTCCTTAAACATCCCTCGCATGTAAAGGCTCGCTGTGCATCTTCTCATGCCATTTTGTAACATATCAGAATGATGTGTATATGATAGAAAGGCATTTTGTTTGTTAGGCTACCGACTGTCTGTTCTGTCTGTATGTATATTCTATGGTGGTGTTGTTTTTTGTGTGTAGACACCTTAACACTTGGGGTCCTTGGATTGAAATCCTTTTTTTTTTTTTTTGACAGATGTTGCTCAACTACTGTATGGAATCCTGTTTTGGCTAAAACGTATACTAGTGAGAAAAAAAAGGAAGTCACATTGTGATAGATAAATACACATTTTGAGAGATAAAGTTACAGTTGTAAGATGTAAAGTTATAATTATGAGAAATAAATTGGCAATTATGAGAACTAAATTTGCAGTCCCAAGAAATAAAGTAGCATTTGTGAAATATAAAGTCACTTTTTTTAAGATATAAAGTCACAATTACAGTAAATAATCACAGTTATGGGAAGCAAATGTAATGTGAAATAAAGTTGCACTTGTGAGATATAACTATGAGAAGTTTGCAATTGAAAGAAATAAATTTGCAATCAATTTGCAAATGAGGACTGAAGTTACAGGAAACAAAATACAATTACAGGAAGAAAAAAAAACAATTATGTGAAATAAAGCTGCAATTGTTAGATATAGAGTAACAATCATGAGAAATTAAGAAAATCACTTTGTGAGAAATTAAGTGAAAGTTGTGAGAGTTATATTCACAGTTACAGGAAATAGGCTTATCACAGTTATGGGAAACAAACACAATTATGCGAAATAAAGTTGCAATTGTGAGATATAAAATAAGAATCGTGAAAAAATAAATTTACAGTTGCCAGTCTAATGTTTCAGTTCCAGGAGTTGCATTTGTGAGATATAAAGTCTTTTTGAGACATAAAATCACAATCAAGGATAATAATTTCAATGATGTGAAATAAAGTTGCTGCTGTGAGATGTAAATTAGCAATTATGACAAATTTGAGTCACATTTCTAAGAAAACATTGTGAGAAATGAAGTGACAATTGTGAGAAATAAAGTCTCAATTTTGAGATATAATGTCACATTTTTACTTTAAGGTGGAAATGGTCTTCCATACCTCATTATAGAGTATAGGTGATGTTTACTGGTGACTCATCACAATGTTTTTAGAGACAGAAAACTGTCAAGACATACTTTAGTTATGTGTATCTTTGTTCTTGCATGTATTTTGTACTGTAAGTAGTGTATATCTGCACTACAGTTTAGACTTCAAAAGCTTTATATATCAATATTTATTGCATTATATTTTCCACTTTGTATTGGGCACTCTAACCGTGACAGTGTAACTATGTTATCCCAGCTTGAGGACAGGAGTGTGTTTGACAGGGGACCCATGTTGAGAGTGTGAGACAAATTTGTTCAGGTTGGTTGAGCCTGTGGGCCCTTAAGCTCCAGTAGTTCAGGTCTTTATCCCGCACACATGAACTGTGCTGTCAGCGTCAGCTGGCCACTTCATTAGAACGGCTTCCCTGCATGAGTCCTGCATGCTTTATTTACTGTGTGACATTTGCGATTACACTGTGAAAAAAAAATTCAAAGAAGCACCTTTGAGAAACAATCCACGATGGGCTCTCTGTCTGATTAGGGGACCATAAGCTGTGTGAATAAATAGATTTGCTTATGAAATAGGCCTAGTTCAGATGCAAAGCGCAATCAGATCCCTTGTTAAAAATGTAAATGTGACCACAGCATTTTCCTAGAGTGAACTCTTAGAGAGAAATGCAGAGTTAATTGTGATTTTGAGTGGTGATGTGTTTTTTTTATGACAGAGTGCCAGTTGGATTGCTTTATTAGTTAAGAAAATGACTCCCTCCCCCTTGAGAACGACATGCAGCCGTATTACACAATCTGATAGTCTCACAAGGCTCATCTTGTAGGTCGCTAGGAGAAGTAGATGGTTTTGTCCATCACTTTCACTCTCTCCTTAATGAGTGTACAGAGGCCATTCCTTTCTAGATCATTGGTTCTGATAGGCCCACAGATCACAATTAATCATCAATGGGGCAACATGGCTGCTCTGGTGAAACATAACTCAGTCTTTCCATAATGACCTTTCGTTCTGATGAGGTGTCACTGAACTTACTCATTGCCCTTCTTTTCATGTATGCTTGGGTGTAATTGTGGTCATCACTGTCTGGACTGAGGGGACCATAAGCTGTGTGAATAAATAGATTTGCTTATGAAATGCAGCTAGTTCAGATGCAAAGCGCAATCAGATCCCTTGTTAAAAATGTAAATGTGACCACAGCATTTTCCTAGAGTGAACTCTTAGAGAGAAATGCAGAGTTAATTGTGATTTTGAGTGGTGATGTGTTTTTTTTTATGACAGAGTGCCAGTTGGATTGCTTTATTAGTTAAGAAAATGACTCCCTCCCCCTTGAGAACAACATGCAGCCATATTACACAATCTGATAGTCTCACAAGGCTCATCTTGTAGGTCGCTAGGAGAAGTAGATGGTTTTGTCCTATATATATATATAAAATTACATTCTTCTGGGGAGACCTGTCCCCAAACAGCTGGTATTCAGATGAAAGGGAATGTTAATAGATGATTTCTCTTAGTGTCATAGACCTCCTTTTAGAATTTTAGGAATTTGGAGATACAATGTTATGGTGTGCCTGTGGGGCTATCATCAAATGCCACTGAGAGATTTAGTTTTGTCAATAATGGTGAGTATGCAAGACGGCCAGACCTGTGGATCTAACTGCCTGTGGGGCATTTTGGGCTTGACTGTGTGCATCTGAAGGAAATATTTCAGTAGGGTACTCTTTGTCGCTGTGTCTTGCCTTGAACTATGAGACAATAAAGTAAAGAAAAAAAAAAGATTGATTGCTGCAGATAAACCTTTCTCCTTCTTACTGAATTGCAAAGATATAACAAGTAACAATCCAAGCATGGTATTAAATAAATCGTGGCACAGTCTGAGAGAAGCAATTACTTTTTTGTTGTCTGACTCTTTTGTTGCTCTTTGTATAATGCTTTTACATCTACCATTGTAGAATGAGTTAACCCCTTAACTGTCACCCCCCATTTTTAAAAATAGACATGAAAGTGCACTATCCGAACTTAAATTGTTGTAATTTATAAACACTTTGGAATACAGACCTAAGGTTGGTCTCTTTTTAAAGAATATTTTTTTTCTTCTTCTTTTTAAAGAATAATATTTTTTTTTCAAAATATTAAAGTATCAAAAAGTTATAGAAGTTTAAATTTACTGTAAATAAAATGCACTATATTAATTTTATTTTATATATAATAAATATTTTACATAACAGTTTTCACTCTAAAATTGGTATATAATTAAAGTCTTATGTCTAAATAAGTTATGTTCCAAATTTGTAGTTGATATGAAAACAATTGAGGTTCCTGTGAGATTGTATTTAGGGCGTTATACCACAAACAGCCACCGGGTGCCATCCAAACTCCATTTAAATTTTTTAATGCATTTTTCTGTCACAAATGTCTAGATTTCTCTGTCAATATTTATATCTGTAAATAACCACCATATATGGAATCCTGAGACTCAGACCTTTTCAATTATATGTTTTTTGTCTAGATTATAAAAAGGTTTGATTCTAAAAGACCGTAATACATTTTGTAATATGACACTTGACACTGCCCACTAAGGGGGAGGAGACCGCCAAAAGATTTAAAGTACCATTTCCATGGTAACGCAATGTCCGATTTCAAAGTGGTTTTCACAGGATAAATCTTGGGCTTCTAAGCTTTACAATTATATGTAATTTATGATGATTACTAAAAGATTTGATAGAGAAAAAAGACACCAACAAAAAAGAGCGCCAAGCGTCCCACTGATTCATTCCGTAGCCTACAATAGCTAATTTTTGTTAATAACAACCCCCGTGCAAACCTCACCTGCACCCTGGGGCTCTTAGTGTCTAAGCTTGAGCTCAAAAAGGACCATAAAAAAGACAATTAAAGGGATAGTTCACCCAAAAATGAAAATGTTATGTTTATCTGCTTACCCCCAGGGCATCCAAGATGTAGGTGACTTTGTTTCTTCAGTAGAACACATATGATGATTTTTAACTCCAACTGTTGCAGTCTATCAGTCGTATAATGCATGGCAATGGTAACAAAATCTATGAGAGTAAAAAAAACATGCACAGACAAATCCAAATTAAACCCTGCGGCTCGTGACGACACATTGATGTCCTAAAACACGAAACGATCGGTTTGTGCGAGAAACCGAACAGTATTTATAAATTTTTTACCTCTAATACACCACTATGTCCAACTGTCTTTGGGCGCGTGCACGGCATCTGGTGCTGAGGTGTGTACGCGCTCTGACGTAGTTTACGCAAGCGCCAGAAGTGATCTCTCGCATCACTCATAGTTTACACAGTGCACAGTCATTGTAGGTACGATGGCTAATCAAAATGGTACTTACTTGCGCTTATCCGGATTGTTCAAACCGACTTAAAACTAAAAGATTACGTTCTCTCGCGCAAACTCATTCGGGAGTGGTGACTTTCCACGTGTTCCCAACTTCTGAGCCTGCTCGCCTGAAGTTATAGTTGATTGCTCTTTGGCTGGATATCAACACACCCATTAACGTAAACTACGCCAGAGCAAAATTTGCACAGACCTCACGCACCAGATGCCGTGCGCGCCCAAAGACAGTTGGACATAGTGGCGTATTAGAGGTAAAATATGATATAAATACTCGAGCCGCAGGGTTTAATTGGATTTGTCTGTACATATTTACTCTCATAGATTTTGTACCATTGCCAGACTGATAGACTGCAACGGTTGGACTTAAAAATTTAAATTTAAAACCCTTTAAAATGGTTGAAAGAGAACTTTGCAATTGACAGTCTTTTAAGGGAACTTGTGGGTTTTATTATGGTCCTTAATTTTCAACACCCTATAACTTAAAACCTTAACACTATAACTTATTTTATTATCCTGAACATCTTCGCTGATAATATCTCTATATATTTCAAAGCCTTGTCTGGTTAGTTTGTGGTGGGTAAAAAAAAAATCTACTATAGACTCTAACTAAATTAAATTCATTCATTTGTAGTGCTTTTCAGCAGGACATCATGTATTAGGCATCAGGCACATTTATTTGCATTTCCTTTTGTCATAGTTTGTTGGTCTTTATGACCTATAGTGGGAGTAGTGTGTTATTACCACCTGTGAATGAAAGGACATTCATAATGAGTGATGAATTAGTATAGCAGATGGCAGGAAGTCAGAATGAATAAAGATGGTGTCACTCCAAGCAAATGACCCTCTTCTTCTCTATGGGAATCATCCTCTTTTAGAACATATCTACCTCGCATGGCATCTGTTAACAAGGACCACTGCAGTACTTATACCGATGTGGCTAAGAGTGATGGGATAGAGGGTGGACTGGATCTGGATTGCTGCATACTTAATTATTTAAAGCTATGCTACAATTATCTGTGTAGCAAGTTCTCCTCATGTTCCCCTAGGTCCATAGCTCTTTAAAGACATTGGTCTAAAGACTAAAGTTGATTAAAGTTGGCCTTGCAAAGAGATTTTTACTCTCAGATCTGATATAAGCAATTGTTAAGTCGAAACAGTTATATTTGATTTATTTATTTGAAATACATGTAGATTATAAAGGTGCAGTGCATCTACACCAATACAGTGTAAGTACATTAGACATCATGGTTGTGCGCCGTTCAGAACTGAATTAAGAATGCATATTGAAATTCATATGACTTAATTTATGAGACTTTTACTGTTGATTTTTTAATGTTGATCTCGTTAGAAAACGTAGCAATTTTATGGTTTGACAGTTGCTAGTAAAATCTTCTGAATTTGTACAGTATGTTTTGTATGAAAATGTATGATTCGTTGAAAACCTAAGACCTAAACCTAAGCAGATTGTATGCAAATGTAAAAATGGGATCATACAAATTCATATGAATTTGCTACCGATTTTCAAAATGTTAAATAGTTACAAATTGCCATGAGAGTGTATTGGTTGACTTGACAAAGCTTTGTTTGAAAGTTTTGAGAAAAGTAGAAAACACTTTGAAGGTTTTTAGGATTTATATATTTCATTATATTTTATAAATTCTCTTACACAAAGAAAATATATTTCTTAATATATTTTTGATCAATATGTTAAATTATATAACAGTATATTGGAAAACATACAGAATAACATATTGTGTAAATATATCACAATATATTGAATAATTCATAAGGAATAGCTGCTTTCATATATTGAAAAATATGTGACAGTATATTTACTTATATATCACAATGTATCACAAAGCACACATGCTCATACTAAAGCACTCAGTGAACAGACTATCACTGCTGAAAAGTGCACAGCCGTTACTTTTTAAATAAAGTAACATATAGTCTTAATGGTGTTTGGCCAGTCATCAACCTAACCAATTGATCTACTCTTCATACCAGAAATCCATTTCAATTTCAAAATAATACAACATTAAACACTAACAGATCTCAACTTATAATACAATTGAGCAAAAACACATGAAATAATGCTTAATTTTAACAGTCAGAAGCAAATCATTCTGGGAACTAGAAATCTGCTGTAACTCATTACATGAATGTTTTTATGCGTGTACATGTACATTCACATTTATATGGGAGAATGTATGTGCAATATACTGTATACTTAATAAAGGATCAAACTTTATAAATATTCGATGTATTTTTGTCTTCATTTTTAAATATATTTCTATGTTTCAATATATAGCCATACATTGTCAATGGATATTGCTATATATTGAAAAATATAAGCACTAGTTTCCCATAAATGGAAATGTATTATGTAATATGCATTTTGCAGTATATCCCCATATATTTTTGTTATGTAAGGGTTAACATCCATTACTTGTTTTATTTTTCTTTGAATTGCAGTTTAAATAAATGTATTTTCCTTTCTTTCCAATTCAGCTTCCTGTGGTGTGCAACCAGTCCAATTCAATACAAAAACCAAACATAAACCACACAAGTTGGTGCCACACAAAGGATTATGTATTAAGAAAGAAAGAGTTCACAGTGCAGTTTCCAATCAGTAAAATGGTGTGTTGAAGTGGATAAAGTAGAAAACATAATAGCTTAATCACAGGTTGCTACTGTAGAGATGCAAATGTCAAATTCTTTAACGTAAACACCATCTACGGAATGTCCTGGATGTATAACTGGGGAAGGAATTAAGAAGGTCCTAAGCATCAGAGAAGATACAATTATTTCATGTGTAGCCAGGTGCCTCATTAGCAAGTCATTTGGAAGTAAACTCACACGCTTGGCTAGTCTTTGTGCAATACTGGGAGTGGGTGGATTGTTTGGGAATTATTGGCTGAACTCCGGCTGCAATTCTTTAAGGTTCTTTCATATTTTTCTAATTAGATTAGCTCCATCATTAAAACTCCTGTTCTGTCTAAGATCTGTCTAAATTCTGCACTCACTGCATCTACACACTCTCCTGTACAGATATGCTGTGCTTGACAGTCGTGATCTCTATAGTACAGTGTATTCCACATGTACTTTTGGGTATTCACCATCTCTCTCGCCTCTGCAGAGCCATGAATTACATTATTCAGCCTCTTTACTGACATGAGGTGTAATAAGAATCTGATGCAGGTATCAGTGTAATTTGTCTGGATCTGAGCGAACTGCATTGAATGAAGGCTCCCCAATTACTCTCAGGACAAGGTTGATGCCATGACTTGTTTATTGATTATCAAAAGATGGAGATTTAATTTGATACTCAAATGCAAACCTTCAGCTGATTCTATTCCACATGCACAACCGTTTAGTTTAACAGCACTCCTTGTCTGTCTAATCTTGAAGCTTACATCTCCAGTCATTGGCACAAGGCACTATGACTTTCACTGTATTCTCTGCTCCCAGACACCCGGTGTTCACAGCATGCCATTGTTAGGCACATTAAGTGCATTAAACACAGTCGATATCTGAGGATTTGTCTCTCTTCACTTGGTTCTGTTCTCAGAGCCATCATCTCATGCTCGGTTCAAGACAATTGCTTTCAGTCGGCTTGTTCTGATTTAATGTGACATGTGAACACCCTTGAATGTATTTGTGAAGGTTCAGAGAAGAATCATGTGTCAAGCATGTGTATGCATGTGTGTGTGTGTGCCCATATTTTTAGCTTTTATTGTGTGTGTGTGTGTTGTTTTTTAGCGTCCCCTTGCATTTTGTGTGTGTCTAGTGTGTGTGCCATGCAAGTGGATGTGTTTTCTCATAATGAGGTGCTATGTGTGCCATACTCAAAAAGCTTTGAAAGCTAACCCAGAAATGTCATCACATTAATAAGGGCTTCTTCACAAGCCAGAGAAGCTTTTTCAGAAACTTCTATCACAGCTCTTTGAGTGACACCGTGACTCTCTCTGCACACCTACTCATGTCGAAACCTACATGCTCATGCTACTGTTTATTGACAGTCATAAATCTGGTTGGAAGCGCATATTTCATTTTAGCAGTTGTATTAAGGGATGAAGCCTCACAGTAGGGAAAAATAATATCCAGACACACTTTGATTTTGTTCACAATCTGAAATCTTTTAACTCCATGTATACTGTGTGTATGAAAATCCATCATAAAAATGAATTGATAGCCATTTAGGCATTTTTTTTAAATAAAGTTGATGTACTTGTTTATCAAAGAGACAACATTGTCGTATAATGATTTAAGAGAGTTCATTTTCTAAGTCCACAGGGCCAGAAGTGTCCATAGTTGAAGAAACACCAAATTTCAAATAGTTATTTTAAATTATATCCCAGTGGTTCAGGCATGAGGACCATAAGTCATGTTGCCACTTGCCATGTGATGCATTAAAACACCAAACAAATATTTGACAAATTCAAGAAGGTTCAGTTCGGGTAATTGTTCAGTCTGCGCAATCACAACCCCTGGAGACTGGAGCAGAAAGTTTGTGAAGAGTTGTCCAGCTGTTAGACATTACAATTCAACCATTCTCATGAGCCGAGACTGTGACACTCTGTGATACTACAAGCCCTCCTAAAAACAGACTCAATGAGTGGATGGAGTGGGATAGTGTGGAGTCTTTTGTCTCCGCTGTTGTCCAGATGGGTTTGACACAGTGTATAATTGGAAGAAAGGTTATAGCCTTGCGCACCAACTCATGATAATTAAAGAAATGCTTGAAATTCAAACAAGTTGCAGGGGCTTGCTGGAGGGAGTTGGAAGCATTTCTTTTTGAAGTATGAGCAGGTTTTTTTTAGAAAACACCTGTTTCTTCTGGAGCCTGAAACATTTGGCTTTGATATCAGAAGACTCAATTTTGCAACAGGCAGTGTGTGTTTGTACATTACTGTATAAATGCATGCAATTATACATTAATATTGTAAGTTTCAGTGTGCAGACAGACTATGTCCTCTTAATCTTTGTGTTAGAACAAACAACATATTTGTATACATTTAAATGAGTCTAAATCAAAAATAACAATGTAGCTCAGTACTTATCAAGACATTTGCCAGTAGATTAGCAACATTACTCAAGGTTATCACAGTTATTACCTAAACTGTATGAAATCAGAAAGTGTGTTTGTATAGTAATAAAAAGAGAAATTACTATCATATGTGGCTGAGAGAAGAATAATCTATTGTCTTCCCAGAAATGCTTTATTTGAAGTGCTTTACAAAGGTTGCTTTTAGGTCAGTGCATTTCAGGAACATAATGCTGATTTGAGTGTTTAATTGATCATGCATGTCTTTGCAGTACTGAATTGTGGATAATTAATTCTTGGTAATTGGAAACGTTTTAGCTGTGATAGTGCATTAAGAATTCAGGTGATAGAACCGCAAAGGCCATGTTGGAAGCGATACGATGTTATTAAACTAATTATTTATGATGCATTTTGGTCCATCCGCACTGCTTTGGTCCAACCACTTTCTATATTGCTGCTGAGGATTTAGTACGACTGGAATGATTTGGCTGCTTTCACCTCGACTACATTTCCATATCCTCTCTCTTTCATTTGCCTAATTAAATGAATAAATATGCATCCAGCTTTCCAACCAGTTTACAACTCAGTGTTGTTTTAATTTTTCTCAATAGGCTACTGCATAAATAAACAAGAGTATCATTTCTACTGCACATTTTATTAATCATACTGTGGGATTTATATGAGTGCATTTGTTCTTGTACACATTTGCGTATGTGTATCCGGAATAGGTGAAAACGAGAAACCAGTTCTTATTCAGTACTGGAATGATGTTCAGATACATTAATATTTCTAACACATGCATTTTTCTGCAGACTTCATACCTTACTGAAATGCTCAGAGTTCCCTACAATTTGCAGTCAGTGTTGTTACTGTTCAGTAGAACTAGAACTATTACAAATTGTTACAAATACAAATAATACTAAACTAACACTTTTGCAATACTTATTTAACACCACCAGAAATGATCTGGTGGATTGTACCAGTGAATTGTATATTTTGAACATTGTTTATCAGGTTTTCTTATTAACTGGAGACAATATATTTCTTAGAAGGTTCTCTCTGTTGTTGAATGTTTTTTTTTTTTTAGTATACGATTGCAGAAGAATTCAGCAAGGAATTTAGTGCTCTGATTCTAAAATATGTAATGATGGTGTATTGTTAAGATAACTTAAGCATAGAAGTGGCCAAATTGTTACTGATGAAATAACCTACAATGCATGGCGGTACATTCAGATGTTAGCTAATCGTTAACCACACCAGATATTCTTCATATATGAGTTTATGTGTTTGTGTGGGTGAGTGGGTTGATGGATTCGAATGAATAAGTGGGCCCGATAGCTTCTTTCCAGTGATGGTTTTGTGTGAAAGAGTCAGACTGGAAGTGCTGGAAAATGCTAGCTTTGTGAAATTCAAACTAAAGAACGTCCATACACAAAACAGAGAAATAATTGAATGTGTGTGTGCTGAACAAGGTCCCTAATGGGATAGCAGTGGTTTATAAAGCAGGTGCCTAGAACAATATTTTCTCATTTGTTAATTTGGACCCACTTTATATTAAGTGGCCTTAACAACTATGTACTTACATTTAAATTAATAATTTGGTACGATGCACTTATTGTGTACATACATGTTTTTACATTGTACTTATATTTTAAAAATACCTGCATGTAATTACATCTGTAATTAATTTATGTAATTACATTTATAATTACACTGTTGACCCATCCCTTACACATTAACCCACCCTTAAACCTACCCATGCCACCAAACCTGTCCCTAACCTTACCCTAACCTTAATGCATTTTCGCCCATTTATGCGCCCATGGGCATGCTGGTCTGAAAACGAGGTGTGTTCAGGCGCATTGTTGGCACGTCAGATTCTAAAACGAGACAGACAGCATGTGCACATAAATTATGCTTTTTTTCTGTAATTCATTCTTCGTGAGTTTTCCCAAGAGTGTACAACATCTCTTTGGAAAATACAAAGCCCCGAACATGACATGACATAAAAAACATAAAAAATAAAGATATTGTGGCCATGAATTAATTAGTTTCCACAACTTTTTTTAATGTACAATAATGTCCATGATTTACCTGAAACAAGGGAACAAATTAATAAAACCTTGTCACAAATTAATAATTTTTGGTCGTGATAACTTTTTTTCTGATGCATTCAAATCATGTCAGAATTATTGTTCAAAAGGGAACAAAGTTGGTAAGATTTAGAGATGTTTTTGAAAGAAGTCTCTTATGCTTACCAAAGCTGTATTTTTTTTATCAAAATACAGTAAAACAGTAATATTGTGAAATAATCACAATTTTAATAAAGTTGAAAATGTAAAAGTCATGAGAGTGAATTATTCATGGCCACAATATCCAATTATTTCCAGACGTCATGTCCGAGGATTCATAGGAAAATTATGTAGACATAAAACATAATATTGGCTTTGTCCAACCTTTAGGCTCATTAACAAATTGTTTCCATGCAGTCTTTTATAGTTTGTGCATACATTTATTGAGCTTTTAAGAGCAAGTGATCCTTATTAAACTCTGTAATATAATCCAACTTTTAATTTCAGTTTATTTGGACGAGCAGACTAAATCCATAGCCAAATGAGGTATTCAAAGATATGAAATAGTTATTTTCTCTGAAAGTTCTGAATTATTCAAAAGCATGTTCTGTGTTGCCACCTGGCTGCAATATGAGTTTTCTCCAGTCCTCAAGGTACTGAAACATGTGTTGATACAGCTTTAATAAGAACATAGGGACTCATAAAGCACAAATCTGTCATCTTCAGCTGGTGACAAATCTCTGACTGTGTGAGTGTGAGTGTTTGTGTTTGTGTGGATCCATGTGCTTTGAGTGAGTGGCGTCGTTTGATCTCCGCCTCGCTCATTGATTGAAACCATGCGAGCGGTTGCACTCATGGCAGCCCACCATTAGGATCCACATTTCCCTGCCCTATGATTTCCAAGCACACTCCCCATAACATCAACAAAGCAGGGCGTCTTTAAAAGCTTGCACATGTTTCAGCTCAGAAGTTACACTGCTGTTTTGCACAAACTGTGAAATGGACGAGGCCTCATCTGCTAACCAGTTTTTCACAGTAGCAGTGCCTGCTGGTACTGACCCGTGGTCAATGCAGTGGGTGGTTGAGAGAGGGGAAGAGTTGGCGGGAGTTTTCGCCGCATCTGTGACATTGATCAGCTTGGCATACCGTCCGGCATAGGAAGGAAGAGCATCATCAAAAGCTAAATCTGTGACAGGCGGCCCTTACGGACTCGGCCAAAAAGGATTTATGGGATGAGGTGGGGGGATGCTGAAGTAGTTCTTATGGATGTGTGACCTAGTTGAACAGGTTATCCTTTTTCGAGAAGAAATATACGAGCCACACAAGAGCTCTGAAAGCTGTGCGAGTTAAGACAAGCACATTAATAATTTATGTTTTAACACCCACCCTTTTCAAATTCACATCATCTTTTGAACCTCTTTTTCTCTGCTTTCTAATGTGTTGCAGAATCTGTGGACTTCCATGTTCTTTCACCTGCGGTTCATGTTGCCTTTTACTTTGCTTTTATTCCCTCGTGTTTCTTTATTGACATTACACATGTAATTTACTTGAGCCTGGTGCTGGTCTCTCCTCCCGTGACTAATTCAACAGCAGGCTGTAAACAAAAGAGGACAAACCGTGGCCTGTAGCACGAAGCGAGATGAACAAACTCAGAGTTGCAGAGTAAGTTTTGAGTTGACAAAACCCGATAAAGCCAACCTGGTTAAGATCAGGTTCACTGGACTCACAAAGCTCGATATAAACCTTCTCTCCCAACTCAGAGTTTGAACCAGAGTTTGTGATTAACTCTGGAGCGCATGCACCTGAACGTGTGACACGTGCAGCAAACAGCCAATCACAGGGAATGTGTGGAGAGCACCAGCAAAGCATCATTTGGATTCACTTCTCACGAGAGTCAGTGCAATTCACATTTCTACTGAAGATTAAGAGATGTCGTTATTAAAAATTGTATAAATTTAAATGCATTTACAAGGCAGGAATAAACACTTCTGCTGCAGAAAAAGCTTGGCAGCAGAAAGAAAATATATGTCTATGCATTTAAAAAATTGGATATATTAAAATTGGATATATTAAAACGTATCATATATATATATATATATATATATATATATATGAAGAGTTCAGATGCAAAAAGCCTCTAAGTGCCGTCTGATATTTTCATCTAAAATGAGGATTTTGAGCAGGCTCCTCTGTTTAGGTTCAGTAATTTTACTCTAATGGCAATGTATAGGTCCTTTTCTATACAATTAAAGTGAAATAACTGGACATAATTTTAATAAAGTTGAAAATGTAAAAGTCATGAGAGTGAATTATTCATGGCCACAATATCCAATTATTTCCAGACGTCATGTCCGAGGATTCATAGGAAAATTATGTAGACATAAAACATAATATTGGCTTTGTCCAACCTTTAGGCTCATTAACAAATTGTTTCCATGCAGTCTTTTATAGTATGTGCATACATTTATTGAGCTTTTAAGAGCAAGTGATCCTTATTAAACTCTGTAATATAATCCAACTTTTAATTTCAGTTTGTTTGGACGAGCAGACTAAATCCATAGCCAAATGAGGTATTCAAAGATATGAAATAGTTATTTTCTCTGAAAGTTCTGAATTATTCAAAAGCATGTTCTGTGTTGCCACCTGGCTGCAATATTAGTTTTCTCCAGTCCTCAAGGTACTGAAACATGTGTTGATACAGCTTTAATAAGAACATAGGGACTCATAAAGCACAAATCTGTCATCTTCAGCTGGTGACAAATCTCTGACTGTGTGAGTGTGAGTGTTTGTGTTTGTGTGGATCCATGTGCTTTGAGTGAGTGGCGTCGTTTGATCTCCGCCTCGCTCATTGATTGAAACCATGCGAGCGGTTGCACTCATGGCAGCCCACCATTAGGATCCACATTTCCCTGCCCTATGATTTCCAAGCACACTCCCCATAACATCAACAAAGCAGGGCGTCTTTAAAAGCTTGCACATGTTTCAGCTCAGAAGTTACACTGCTGTTTTGCACAAACTGTGAAATGGACGAGGCCTCATCTGCTAACCAGTTTTTCACAGTAGCAGTGCCTGCTGGTACTGACCCGTGGTCGATGCAGTGGGTGGTTGAGAGAGGGGAAGAGTTGGCGGGAGTTTTCGCCGCATCTGTGACATTGATCAGCTTGGCATACCGTCCGGCATAGGAAGGAAGAGCATCATCAAAAGCTAAATCTGTGACAGGCGGCCCTTACGGACTCGGCCAAAAAGGATTTATGGGATGAGGTGGGGGGATGCTGAAGTAGTTCTTATTGATGTGTGACCTAGTTGAACAGGTTATACTTTTTCGAGAAGAAATATACGAGCCACACAAGAGCTCTGAAAGCTGTGCGAGTTAAGACAAGCACATTAATAATTTATGTTTTAACACCCACCCTTTTCAAATTCACATCATCTTTTGAACCTCTTTTTCTCTGCTTTCTAATGTGTTGCAGAATCTGTGGACTTCCATGTTCTTTCACCTGCGGTTCATGTTGCCTTTTACTTTGCTTTTATTCCCTCGTGTTTCTTTATTGACATTACACATGTAATTTACTTGAGCCTGGTGCTGGTCTCTCCTCCCGTGACTAATTCAACAGCAGGCTGTAAACAAAAGAGGACAAACCGTGGCCTGTAGCACGAAGCGAGATGAACAAACTCAGAGTTGCAGAGTAAGTTTTGAGTTGACAAAACCCGATAAAGCCAACCTGGTTAAGATCAGGTTCACTGGACTCACAAAGCTCGATATAAACCTTCTCTCCCAACTCAGAGTTTGAACCAGAGTTTGTGATTAACTCTGGAGCGCATGCACCTGAACGTGTGACACGTGCAACAAACAGCCAATCACAGGGAATGTGTGGAGAGCACCAGCAAAGCGTCATTTGGATTCACTTCTCACGAGAGTCAGTGCAATTCACATTTCTACTGAAGATTAAGAGATGTCGTTATTAAAAATTGTATAAATTTAAATGCATTTACAAGGCAGGAATAAACACTTCTGCTGCAGAAAAAGCTTGGCAGCAGAAAGAAAATATATGTCTATGCATTTAAAAAATTGGATATATTAAAATTGGATATATTAAAACGTATCATATATATATATATATATATATATATATATATGAAGAGTTCAGATGCAAAAAATTTTAATATATCCAATTTTTTAAATGCATAGACATATATTTTCTTTCTGCTGCCAAGCTTTTTCTGCAGCAGAAGTGTTTATTCCTGCCTTGTAAATGCATTTAAATTTATACAATTTTTAATAACGACATCTCTTAATCTTCAGTAGAAATGTGAATTGCACTGACTCTCGTGAGAAGTGAATCCAAATGACGCTTTGCTGGTGCTCTCCACACATTCCCTGTGATTGGCTGTTTGTTGCACGTGTCACACGTTCAGGTGCATGCGCTCCAGAGTTAATCACAAACTCTGGTTCAAACTCTATGTTATTAGACGGGTGACGACTGCACAGAGTAGCATTATAACAGAACTTTCAAAGTATCTAGTGTGATAAAACAGCGCTGCTTTTTTCCCCCACATACACACGACCGGAAGGAGCGGAAGCGGTCGACTGTGGCATAATAAAAACCTTGTTTCACTTCAATGGCTTTCAGCCTCACCCTGCGTCGTTCTACTACGTTAATAAATCATTAGCTCATCCATGAAAATGATTTCTGATCGAGTTCCATCAGATTGCATCGGCTGTGGGGATGAAGACGATAACTCCCATGATTCCACACTCAGTCACGGCGTCATCAAACTACGCCTTTGTTTCTTTTGAATACGCACCCTCTAACGGTAAAAATTACATATTGTGCCTTTAATATAATATAAATGTATTAAATAAGTAGCTGCAAATGTCTGGCAATTTTGTCTCTAAAATCCTTTGACTGTAAACTGCTTTAATTTGGAGTGAGAGATACGGGGGAGTGGCTTCATTGCATCAGATAAATGTCACTTTGCTCACAGCTGATTGGTCCAGTTTGGGTTTGTGATCTCTAACCCAGAATAAAACTTGCTCCGGAGCAGGGTAGCCGTGTAGCGCAAGTTACCACAGTGACGAAACCCGCTAAAAACCAACCCACCTTCTTGAGCCCGAAAACTCAGAGTTTGCTCAAACTAAACGTGAACTTACCTGGGTAAAAACTGAAACCGACTTCATGCTACAGGCCACTGGAGTCATAAGTCATTGAGGTCTGTTTTTCCTTTTATGCCTTTGTGTTACAGCTTTTTTTTCTGTCCTGAGAGACACTTCCTGAGATCTATATTCTGTTGTACTTCTAAATGTTTATCAGATTCACTGTCGCAGATTTCTTTTCAGTAATAATTTTCCCAAAAAAATATTAACGACTCGTCCTGCACTTACATTTTTTCTAATCAGATGCCGTCTAGATTGAGCCTTTCTGCAACAAACTAGCAGATAGCGATTCATTTGATTATACCATTCAAAAGTTTGGGATTGGGAAGATTTTTTTTTTTTTGAAAGATGTCTCATACTCACCAAGGCTGCATTTCTTTGATCAAATATACAGTAACAACAGTAACATTGTGAAATATTATTACCATTTAAAATTATATTCTATTTGAATATATTTTAAAATTGACTTTACTCCTGTGATGGCAAAGTTTAATTTTCAGTGGCCGTTACTCCAGTCTTCAGTGTCACATGACCATCCAGAAATAATTCAAAAATGCTGATTTGGTGCTCAGGAAATAATTGTCATTACTATCAGTGTTGAAAACAGTAAAGTTTAAAAGAGCAGCATCTATTTGAAATAGATCTATTTTGAACATTACAATATAAATGTCTTTACTGTCATTTTTGATCAACTTAATGTGTCCTGCTAAATAAAAGTACTAATTTCTTTCAGAGCACATGTTACCATACATTTGTAATAACTTGTGGGAAACTTTGTGAGTTGAGCTGTAAAAAAGTTGGGGCTAAAACACACAGATAAAGCATCAGTTATACACCCACTGCCCTTTCTTTGCTGTTCATTATTTTTGCAGTAGTGCTAAAAATCTCCCTGCCTTCGTCAGTGAGTGAAAATATGGGAGACAATTGAAATTGTTCGGTGAATCCATTTTGTTCTGAATTACCCCTCAAAACCTCAATTTTCATTAAGAAATACTTGAACACAGGACAAAAACAGCTCTTAAGTGATTACATGGTGTCTTGAAGTAAAGTGGGACAAAACAGAAAGTGCAGGCCCTGCAACTGGCTGCTTCAGCTCACCTACTTCCTCTATCATCTCAAATGAATTGTTCTGGCTGGTGGAGGTGCAGACATTTCTCTAGTCTTTGCTTTCTGTGGTGAAATCATAATCATTAATCATCTCAATCATTATCATGACAACCAGTTCCACTCAGACAGACCTTTAGGCAACCTTTTGCAAGATTCCCACTCGCTTTACCTGGTGTATGTGTGAAAAATAAATTGACTCCTCTTTAGCAAACCCTCTTAGTGACCTGATGTATATGACTCTTATTTGTCACTCTGACAGTATTGGTACAGTATTTGCAGTTTTTGTATAATTTGCCTGAGCACTTGACTTGCATTTGTAGCTGTGCTGATAACTGCCATATTTACAATGTCAACTTTGTTTTAAGTTACTGTTTGACAGGGCCTGCTGAACATAGATATGAAAGTAAATGAGACTTAAAGGTGACGTACAGTAGGTAATGTTTTGATTGTAACAAAGCCTAAAAACACCATGATACATTTGCAGAGATTTAGGAAACATGCTAAGTTCACATAACCGTTTCTCCAAAAAACAACACTAAAGCTGTTCTACTTTGAAAATGTGCATTCTGTGACAGAATGCCTGTTTTTGTCTTGGTCTGTGTGAATCCACCCACTGCCAGTTTAACCAGTAGTATTTCGACACCCCGGGTTGCCAGAGAGCGGAAAACAGCACATCTCAATCATGGAAGCCAGCAAACAAACTGGGTCAGAGACTGTAGATTCTACCCAACATGAAAAGCCTTGGCATCAACCTAAAAAGACCAGAGGCATATTAAAACGAGGATAAATCAACTGATCAACTTACAGTATAAGGCTCGTCACCTTCCATTTTCAATTGCGCTAATTCCCGTTGCATGTCCTCAATCTGACAACTCGCTGGAGAGTCGCATCGCATCTGAGAAGGAGAGGGGGGGACAATATTTTGAATTTGGACTGCAGTACCCATTTCAACCACTAACTGTCAATTACATACTGCATCATTAAATCAAATAGAGATCTATGACTTCAAAACAGTAATGTTAATGTTGTTTTTTTTAATGTGGATACTGATATGTAGTTAGCAGGAGGGTCAACATGATGCAGATATATGATATAATTCAAATTTAATGATAGTACTGTATATGGGATGTACACAGAAATGCTACTAATTTAGATATGATATAAATATTGTAAATAAAATGCACTAGAATTTAAAAAAAATTGGGGTCTATAAGATTTTTTTAATACCTTTTTAAAAAAACACTGGTGTGGTGTCCATGACGGCTGGAGACTTTAACTTGGCGTCCATGACAGCCAAGGACGTTGGCGTGGCGGTCATTAGGCCTAAGGACTCTGGAGTGGTGACCATGATGGGACGAGACTCGGAAATGGCAGCCATGATGGGACGAGTCTGTGGAGTGACGGTCCTGTTGTGATGAGCCTCTGGGGTGGAGGCTACTGCGGGAGCACTGCGCCTCTACAACTCCCACAGTAAAAGCAGAGCCATTCACTTGCAATGCCAGATCTGTTCTAAAGTCCCACTAAGATCATGCAATGGCATGAGGGAACTGAGCGGTTCAGATAGCCCCCCTCAAAAAAATATCATAAGACATACCTCGTCAAAAGATGTTGAATGCACCAGTCCAATAAAGTCCTAAACATAGTCTTCGATTGATCTATCTCCTTGACAGAGACATTTTAACTGTGCAGCTGGATTCATTGTTTGAGTTGTTCTGTAGTGTGTTCGAAGAGACGAGGCAGAGAGAGAATCCAAATTCACATAGTTTTAACAAAAGGCAAAAAAAGACAGATGCTCCAAATCTGGAAAATGGCAAATAGTTCACACAGAGAAACAGGAACATAAGCCAAAGACCACAAAGGGACACCTTCTTGAGCCCGAAAACTCAGAGTTTGCTCAAACTAAACGTGAACTTACCTGGGTAAAAACTGAAACCGACTTCATGCTACAGGCCACTGGAGTCATAAGTCATTGAGGTCTGTTTTTCCTTTTATGCCTTTGTGTTACAGCTTTTTTTTCTGTCCTGAGAGACACTTCCTGAGATCTATATTCTGGTGTACTTCTAAATGTTTATCAGATTCACTGTCGCAGATTTCTTTTCAGTAATAATTTTCCAAAAAAAATATTAACGACTCGTCCTGCACTTACATTTTTTCTAATCAGATGCCGTCTAGATTGAGCCTTTCTGCAACAAACTAGCAGATAGCGATTCATTTGATTATACCATTCAAAAGTTTGGGATTGGGAAGATTTTTTTTTTTTTTGAACGATGTCTCATACTCACCAAGGCTGCATTTCTTTGATCAAATATACAGTAACAACAGTAACATTGTGAAATATTATTACCATTTAAAATTATATTCTATTTGAATATATTTTAAAATTGACTTTACTCCTGTGATGGCAAAGTTTAATTTTCAGTGGCCGTTACTCCAGTCTTCAGTGTCACATGACCATCCAGAAATAATTCAAAAATGCTGATTTGGTGCTCAGGAAATAATTGTCATTACTATCAGTGTTGAAAACAGTAAAGTTTAAAAGAGCAGCATCTATTTGAAATAGATCTATTTTGAACATTACAATATAAATGTCTTTACTGTCATTTTTGATCAACTTAATGTGTCCTGCTAAATAAAAGTACTAATTTCTTTCAGAGCACATGTTACCATAAATTTGTAATAACTTGTGGGAAACTTTGTGAGTTGAGCTGTAAAAAGTTGGGGCTAAAACACACAGATAAAGCATCAGTTATACACCCACTGCCCTTTCTTTGCTGTTCATTATTTTTGCAGTAGTGCTAAAAATCTCCCTGCCTTCGTCAGTGAGTGAAAATATGGGAGATTGTACTTCTAAATGTTTATCAGATTCACTGTCGCAGATTTCTTTTCAGTAATAATTTTCCCAAAAAAATATTAACGACTCGTCCTGCACTTACATTTTTTCTAATCAGATGCCGTCTAGATTGAGCCTTTCTGCAACAAACTAGCAGATAGCGATTCATTTGATTATACCATTCAAAAGTTTGGGATTGGGAAGATTTTTTTTTTTTTGAAAGATGTCTCATACTCACCAAGGCTGCATTTCTTTGATCAAATATACAGTAACAACAGTAACATTGTGAAATATTATTACCATTTAAAATTATATTCTATTTGAATATATTTTAAAATTGACTTTACTCCTGTGATGGCAAAGTTTAATTTTCAGTGGCCGTTACTCCAGTCTTCAGTGTCACATGACCATCCAGAAATAATTCAAAAATGCTGATTTGGTGCTCAGGAAATAATTGTCATTACTATCAGTGTTGAAAACAGTAAAGTTTAAAAGAGCAGCATCTATTTGAAATAGATCTATTTTGAACATTACAATATAAATGTCTTTACTGTCATTTTTGATCAACTTAATGTGTCCTGCTAAATAAAAGTACTAATTTCTTTCAGAGCACATGTTACCATACATTTGTAATAACTTGTGGGAAACTTTGTGAGTTGAGCTGTAAAAAAGTTGGGGCTAAAACACACAGATAAAGCATCAGTTATACACCCACTGCCCTTTCTTTGCTGTTCATTATTTTTGCAGTAGTGCTAAAAATCTCCCTGCCTTCGTCAGTGAGTGAAAATATGGGAGACAATTGAAATTGTTCGGTGAATCCATTTTGTTCTGAATTACCCCTCCAAAACCTCAATTTTCATTAAGAAATACTTGAACACAGGACAAAAACAGCTCTTAAGTGATTACATGGTGTCTTTAAGTGATTACATGGTGTCTTGAAGTAAAGTGGGACAAAACAGAAAGTGCAGGCCCTGCAACTGGCTGCTTCAGCTCACCTACTTCCTCTATCATCTCAAATGAATTGTTCTGGCTGGTGGAGGTGCAGACATTTCTCTAGTCTTTGCTAGTACTCCAGTCTTCAGTGTCACATGACCATCCAGAAATAATTCGAAAATGCTGATTTGGTGCTCAGGAAATAATTGTCATTACTATCAGTGTTGAAAACAGTAAAGTTTAAAAGAGCAGCATCTATTTGAAATAGATCTATTTTGAACATTACAATATAACTGTCTTTACTGTCATTTTTGATCAACTTAATGTGTCCTGCTAAATAAAAGTACTAATTTCTTTCAGAGCACATGTTACCATACATTTGTAATAACTTGTGGGAAACTTTGTGAGTTGAGCTGTAAAAAAGTTGGGGCTAAAACACACAGATAAAGCATCAGTTATACACCCACTGCCCTTTCTTTGCTGTTCATTATTTTTGCAGTAGTGCTAAAAATCTCCCTGCCTTCGTCAGTGAGTGAAAATATGGGAGACAATTGAAATTGTTCGGTGAATCCATTTTGTTCTGAATTACCCCTCAAAACCTCAATTTTCATTAAGAAATACTTGAACACAGGACAAAAACAGCTCTTAAGTGATTACATGGTGTCTTGAAGTAAAGTGGGACAAAACAGAAAGTGCAGGCCCTGCAACTGGCTGCTTCAGCTCACCTACTTCCTCTATCATCTCAAATGAATTGTTCTGGCTGGTGGAGGTGCAGACATTTCTCTAGTCTTTGCTTTCTGTGGTGAAATCATAATCATTAATCATCTCAATCATTATCATGACAACCAGTTCCACTCAGACAGACCTTTAGGCAACCTTTTGCAAGATTCCCACTCGCTTTACCTGGTGTATGTGTGAAAAATAAATTGACTCCTCTTTAGCAAACCCTCTTAGTGACCTGATGTATATGACTCTTATTTGTCACTCTGACAGTATTGGTACAGTATTTGCAGTTTTTGTATAATTTGCCTGAGCACTTGACTTGCATTTGTAGCTGTGCTGATAACTGCCATATTTACAATGTCAACTTTGTTTTAAGTTACTGTTTGACAGGGCCTGCTGAACATAGATATGAAAGTAAATGAGACTTAAAGGTGACGTACAGTAGGTAATGTTTTGATTGTAACAAAGCCTAAAAACACCATGATACATTTGCAGAGATTTAGGAAACATGCTAAGTTCACATAACCGTTTCTCCAAAAAACAACACTAAAGCTGTTCTACTTTGAAAATGTGCATTCTGTGACAGAATGCCTGTTTTTGTCTTGGTCTGTGTGAATCCACCCACTGCCAGTTTAACCAGTAGTATTTCGACACCCCGGGTTGCCAGAGAGCGGAAAACAGCACATCTCAATCATGGAAGCCAGCAAACAAACTGGGTCAGAGACTGTAGATTCTACCCAACATGAAAAGCCTTGGCATCAACCTAAAAAGACCAGAGGCATATTAAAACGAGGATAAATCAACTGATCAACTTACAGTATAAGGCTCGTCACCTTCCATTTTCAATTGCGCTAATTCCCGTTGCATGTCCTCAATCTGACAACTCGCTGGAGAGTCGCATCGCATCTGAGAAGGAGAGGGGGGGACAATATTTTGAATTTGGACTGCAGTACCCATTTCAACCACTAACTGTCAATTACATACTGCATCATTAAATCAAATAGAGATCTATGACTTCAAAACAGTAATGTTAATGTTGTTTTTTTTAATGTGGATACTGATATGTAGTTAGCAGGAGGGTCAACATGATGCAGATATATGATATAATTCAAATTTAATGATAGTACTGTATATGGGATGTACACAGAAATGCTACTAATTTAGATATGATATAAATATTGTAAATAAAATGCACTAGAATTTAAAAAAAATTGGGGTCTATAAGATTTTTTTAATACCTTTTTAAAAAAACACTGGTGTGGTGTCCATGACGGCTGGAGACTTTAACTTGGCGTCCATGACAGCCAAGGACGTTGGCGTGGCGGTCATTAGGCCTAAGGACTCTGGAGTTGTGACCATGATGGGATGAGACTCGGAAATGGCAGCCATGATGGGACGAGTCTGTGGAGTGACGGTCCTGTTGTGATGAGCCTCTGGGGTGGAGGCTACTGCGGGAGCACTGCGCCTCTACAACTCCCACAGTAAAAGCAGAGCCATTCACTTGCAATGCCAGATCTGTTCTAAAGTCCCACTAAGATCATGCAATGGCATGAGGGAACTGAGCGGTTCAGATAGCCCCCCTCAAAAAAATATCATAAGACATACCTCGTCAAAAGATGTTGAATGCACCAGTCCAATAAAGTCCTAAACATAGTCTTCGATTGATCTATCTCCTTGACAGAGACATTTTAACTGTGCAGCTGGATTCATTGTTTGAGTTGTTCTGTAGTGTGTTCGAAGAGACGAGGCAGAGAGAGAATCCAAATTCACATAGTTTTAACAAAAGGCAAAAAAAGACAGATGCTCCAAATCTGGAAAATGGCAAATAGTTCACACAGAGAAACAGGAACATAAGCCAAAGACCACAAAGGGAGGACCAAGAACATCCAGGCACCCCAATCATAAACAAGAAAACATCCAATGACTCTTCGACCATGACTAAAACCAGTAAATGATCAACAGGTGGGAGAAATCAAACCAAAATGAGTGAGAGATACGACGTTGTAAGGAGTGACCTCTGGAGGAGCTAATGGGTACTCTGGTAATTGTGACAGTGTATACACAAATTGTAATCTCTAAATTTACCTATATCTTGTTATATTGCACTATAGCACTATTTATGTGCATTTTATTTAATTCATATGCATCATTAATTTATGTTTATGATAACGTTATGAGCCGAATTCACCGGTCACCGGAGTATACAGCAGTTGTTTTCCTCATATCGTAAAGTAAAGTTTGAAGAAACAAGATAAATCGACAGAGACATTTTAACTGTGCAGCTGGATTCATTGTTTGAGTTGTTCTGTAGTGTGTTCGAAGAGAGGAGGCAGAGAGAGAATCCAAATTCACATAGTTTTAACAAAAGGCAAAAAAAGACAGATGCTCCAAATCTGGAAAATGGCAAATAGTCCACACAGAGAAACAGGAACATAAGCCAAAGACCACAAAGGGAGGACCAAGAACATCCAGGCACCCCAATCATAAACAAGAAAACATCCAATGACTCTTCGACCATGACTAAAACCAGTAAATGATCAACAGGTGGGAGAAATCAAACCAAAATGAGTGAGAGATACGACGTTGTAAGGAGTGACCTCTGGAGGAGCTAATGGGTACTCTGGTAATTGTGACAGTGTATACACAAATTGTAATCTCTAAATTTACCTATATCTTGTTATATTGCACTATAGCACTATTTATGTGCATTTTATTTAATTCATATGCATCATTAATTTATGTTTATGATAACGTTATGAGCCGAATTCACCGGTCACCGGAGTATACAGCAGTTGTTTTCCTCATATCGTAAAGTAAAGTTTGAAGAAACAAGATAAATGTTTAGGTTCCCATACGGGTTTCTATTATTTTGCTTGGAGTTGATGCTGTGTACACTGTTTTAGCATAACAGAGTTGGATTATAGGGCCTGACAGAGATATTTCAACAGACATTTCAAACAAAAGACCAGGACTGACAGTTAGCAGTCTTAACAGTTTAGAAAGTTATGACAAGGACGACCTACTTGACTAAAGATTTCATTCCACGTTGTATTTCACCTTGAGCATGTGGGAGGAGTGATGTAGACTTTTGGTTGAGACATTGCAAATCTTCAGTATGACTACAGATGTCTGTCTTGTCAGATGTAGGAGTGTATTCAGAATGACATAACTTGTGTTTCATGGGATATATAAAACATTTCAATAAAGTTTCAAAATATGTTTGCTTCTACCCTTTGAGAAGTGTTCCCTTTTCCAAGCTAGTGGTCTCAATTTTTAGTTATTTGTTTTTTGTACTCTCCACTTTTCCTCTGAAGTTGAAGTTGACTTTCCAATTGTTTAGAAACTATTTTCATTATCTCCACATCAGCAGAGCGGGTCCCGTTCTCATCATTTTGAAAACTTAAATGCTACACACTACAAAATGAGAATTTCCTTCTTATTTACTGATTTCAAAGTTTGAAGATGCAGCCAGAATACAGACAGCAACTTTAGACAGCTCATTTTTGGACAGGCATCTCACATGGAGAAGCATAATTTTAATAGTCTTAATCTTTTTTCCAGACAGTCTGCAACTTTTTGCCATTTTTAGAAGAGGCCCCTGCATGGACTGGCCCTTGTGTGGATTAAAGCACTCATTCAGTTGGTTTATGGACGTGTTTACTCACACCGTGTCTTTGGAGAAACAAGAGAAAGAACCCTCAAGGGACCAGTGGAATGTACCAAATCGTATCTTCAGATGTGGATTTTCATAGTGGAGCAGCTCTTTGTATTTGAACTCCATTGGTTGGGGATGAGCCCACCCACCTCGCATAAACGAATGCCGGTCAAGGTCATAATGTGGGAGTGAATGACATCTTTGCAGGCCCTTAACGTTGTGCTCTTTAATCTTTGTTCATCAAGCCATCACATACTCAAATCATGTTTCATCTCCTTGTTTTGAGTTCAGTCACTGTTCTTGTTGACGCATACAAATTCACAGATGGGAGACCCCATCTCCCATCGAAAGGATGGGCCCTCAGGTCTTCAAAGACTCTCGCTCTGGCTTCTCTCGATGGGATCAGCTCTCCTGACAGCGACTGAGTTTTCAGGGCTAAATGTCTTGCCTTTCTTACCTGCTATGCCTCTCACTTTGGTAATTTGCATCTTGCTCTTTTTTTCCTCTTCTCGAGTTTTCTTGTTTAGTCTCCACTCTTTGAGCTCATTATCTCCTGGTGTCGGCTTGTTATAACAGCAGTTGCCTCTAGCGCAAATGTCTTGCTGTGTGTGTGTTTATCCTCTGTCTTTTTGGCCACCAGAAGCAAATTCGCCCCAGCCATTATATCCAATTAGCAAGAGGCTTTCTTTTCTTCTTCACCGCCCCTACCTCTCAACGCAGAGTGGTAGAGGGGAATTATGGCTGCATGCTTCTTTGATGAGAACAAATCAAGCTCTACTGACTTCATGATGATTTAAGTGCCATCAGAATGCACATTCTGTTGTCTTTCTTTTATGTTTGGCATTCAGGAAATTTAAAGGCATTTCTCTGGACTCTTTACATTACATTTTGACATAATATTTATTTGTGAACTTACTGAGATTTGTGTGATGTTTGTTTCAAAACTACCTGCTATTTGGAGTAATCATCAGGTGACGTTGCTTTTATCAATAGATGTGTGTTAAGTACTGTATTAATTAACCAAAATACATTGTCATATTAAAGAAAATTATGCGAAAGTGTCTGCATGCATTATCACTATCGCAAAAATGCCCCGACCAAACAATTAATATCAAGTAATACAAAGTGCTGTATTATAAGCTGTTTTACTTAACGGCCTACTCAATATGACTTATCTACATGTTATTACAACAGTACATATTTATTTACTTACTACAAAATACTTACGTTTATAGATGGTTAAATTATTTTTTTCAAATTTTCTAAAGTAATTCTGTCATCACTTAAACATTGTTCCAAATCTACATGACTTACTTTCTTCTGTGGAGCACAAAAGAAGATATTTTGAAATGCTATTTTTGTCCATTCAGTCAAAGTCAATGGGGTCCAATGTTATTGTTTTGATTCTTCAGACTGTCTTTTGTGTTTCGCTGAGTTGTTTTTAATAGGAAGAAAACTAATTTTCAGCTGATCTATTTGCAACAAATTTAAGAATGCTTTACTGAAACTTGTACTGTTGTGGTAAATGTGTTCAATTTGTTAATATGTTTTGACCAAATTTCTTCAGCAATAAGCCATTCAATTTAAAACTGTTCAGCATGCTTTGCATTTTTACTGCAAAAGCAAAAAGGTCAATCCCACAACCCCAATTCAGCAACAAAATGTTCAATATTCAAATGCACATGCAGGAAACACAGTTGGTCACACTCAGGCCCTTAACCAGCTATGAGGCCACCGAGGTCCGGACCTCGGTACATTTTTCATGTTCAAAAATAAAACTTGTTTAACAGCAAATTTGAATGACTAATTTGCTGGCTTGAGAGAGTTGTGAGTGAGGGCACGGGCGCAGCCTCCGTGTTGCCAGATCCAACTATTATAAGCGTTTTTGGACTTGTCTTTACCACTTAATTTAACACTATAGAAAGTTAATAAAGTAGGAAGTTGCAGTTTAGAGACAGTGATATCTTTATCTTATCTTATTTGCAAAAGATTGGAGATCATTTCGGTTTATTTTTATTTATTTTTAGTTTTTTGTTTGTTTTAGTATCAATAGCTGGCAACACTGCATTGCCGGCACTTAAACTGAAAGCAATCAAAAAGGCCCATGGCCAGGTTTTTGCTGACAGGATACGACATTCGGTAAAGGAAACGCAAAAATTATCATGATATTATCTGACATAAACTTTATCAACCCTGTCAAGAACAGTAGCATTTAACACTAGTACACACAGATCTGTAGAACAAGTAGGTTACAGAATAAAATTAAGTACACAAAAACTAAGAAGCCTATGCTATGTCATTCAGTATAGTTAAATTTTCACAAATCATGCTATAAACTTTCATAAGAGCACTAGACAAAGTTATTGTAGTTATGTATTGTTGCAATAAAGAACTGATAACATTATCCACCCTTAAATATAGTAAAGTATTAACTAATTTTGATGCAGTAAATAGGGTATGATTTAAAAATGATCATCCCTCCAAAACAGAGAAAACATCTTTCACAAGCATCTACATCGTCTGTCTCCTTTAAAGTGTTTATAGTGTATATAATGAGTTGTATTTGTAGGGGTTATTATAACACAATTCTTTAACACCAACCCCCATCATCCCCCCAACCAATTCTCATTAATTTTCCTCACTAATTTTCAAAGCCTGGGTACGACCATGGTCACACTGGCTCACTCTGCTGAACAATGCGTCCATCATTAAATGACTGCTAACCCGCACAGTTTCACTTTAACCTCTATATGGTTTATGTGCTGTGCAGAGCTGTGAGTCTGTGGAAGAAGTATGTCCTATAAAAAAAAACCACTGCCCGCAACATAACTGACTGCATGTTTCCCACAGGATAGTTTTGAATCGTGCCCTAGTTTCTCACCATTTAAAACTCTTTGAAATGAGAATTTTAGGCAGCAAATAGGTTATATTCAGCACATGTGAATTTACACAGGCTTTTCTCAGTGCTGTGATGAGAATGTGGGTGTTTGCAATTTGCATGTCATTTAAATTAATGCCTCTACGGCGTAATAAAGTCTGCGTTTTCTGAGGCAGGTGGTTCTGTTCTTGCTTTTGAGTCACTAGTAAGTCAGACAGCACTCAGACTGATTCCCTAGCATCCAAATAAGCTACTTTTAGGTGTTGAATGTTACCTAAGCCTCTTTTCCACTCTAAAGCCTCTTTTCAAACCGAACCCTTTGTGAAGAATAGAGGTGCTTGGCTCACTGAGTATTAATGCCTACATTTGTGAGTGTTACCCAGATTTTGACTAGACTCAGATGTGGATAGTAACTGACATGAAAAACCAAAACCATGGAAGACATGTTTCTTTTTGCTGTCCTATTAATGGAATGAGTAAATGGAGCATATATTGAGAAAAAGTCAGACAATTTCAGTTTTAATTAAGCAAACAAAGCAATACAGACAGATAAACAAGGAAAACAAAAAAACAGGTATATACCTGGAGAATGCAATTATGCTAGCTTACAAAAAGAAAAGAGGAAGTAATACATAATACAGGAGGAAACAAGTAAACAAGCAGACAGGTAGCACCAGAAAAAAAAAACCTACATACAAATATACATGTACATATACTGTACATACATAAATATTTACATCCGGAGTGTTTGAAAGTGTGAAGCACTAAAGGAATAATATATTTATAATATTTTATAAAAAATAAAGTACAATTAAATAATAATAATAATAATAATAATATATTTTTCATAAAAAAACGAAGATAGAGAAAAGAAGGAAGATTTATAGAGACAGGTGGAAGGAATAGATAAATAGAAACAGATTTGGGGGGGGGGGGGGGGGAGTGCCCTTGTCTCTTTTT
>NW_015505665.1:78785-83138 GCF_001515645.1 Sinocyclocheilus grahami | reverse complement strand
AATAATAATAATAATATATTTTTCATAAAAAAACGAAGATAGAGAAAAGAAGGAAGATTTATAGAGACAGGTGGAAGGAATAGATAAATAGAAACAGATTTTGGGGGGGGGGGATAGTCCACTTAGCTTCTGTTGTTAAATGGTCGGTGACTGGTTTAAATGATTTCCTGCTGTTTATACACATTTCACTGGAATGTATGAGCATTGCACATTCCCACTCCAAAATGTATTTATTGGTAAAATTGTATACTTGGACCAATTTATTGTATAATCTGATATTTTTGAATAATCATTAATGAGATTTATAACTTCTATGAATGACTTTTCTGGTTTATGCAGACAAATATTGTCTGCATAAAGTGGAATTTTATGAATGTTTTATTTATTGAGACACCAATGATGTTATCATTTTGTATTATTGCAGATGCTAAGGGTTCTATGAATAATGCAAATAGGAGTGGAGAGAGGGGGCATCCTTGCCTGGTCCCTCGTAGCAACTGAAATGATGGTGAATGTTCTTAGTGATAACTGAAGCCCTGGGTGTACTGTATAATGTTTTAATTCAATGGAGGGATGATTCTCCAAAACCAAATATTTCTAGTGTTGCGAAAAGAAAGTACCAGGGTTTTTTTTTTTTTTGCATCTAATGATACTACAATTGTGTTGTTTTGTGGTTTGCTGATAGTCATGATATTGAATAAGCGACGTATGTTATCTGATGAGTGGCGTCCTTTAATAAAACCAGATTGATCTGGATGAATAAGATTTGAAATGACTGCTTCTAAATGCATAGCTAATGACTTTGATGTCAGTGTTGATAATGCCGAGTTCACACATGATTTTAGCCAGGTTTTGCGAAATTGCCGACAAATGCCCGAAATCTGAGGCAAATCGGTGCTCGTTCACATGAGAGACAATCATGCAGTGTGAATTATCAAAGATGTAATCTTAGAGAATAGCCGACGAATCACAAATGGCCGTGAAATATTTGCCATGCTAAAGATCTGGACCTCTCGTCGATTCAAAATCCTGCTGTGTGAAATTAGTTCTGACTGAAAAATACATCGGCGATGACCTACAGCCAATGATAAAGCAAGATACGGGGCAGTGGGAAGTTCGGGGAGGAGTTATTTCCTTATCACGTCTCGTGTGTGTTTGGTTGTGAAACGTAGTTTGCTGACCAGACAGAGTAGTCGGCGATTCTTCCTATTGTAAAGTCATGCAGTGTGTCACCTCCTGTCACCGATCCATCGTGCAATGTGAACACAGCAGCAATTGAATGCTACCCCAGATAGTTGTGCAATGTGAAAACAATGGTGATCCGATGATTTTGAATAAGGTGTAAAGGTCTGTAACTTGTGAATAGCAAAGGAAGCCATATAAACCTGGTGCTTTATTATTTGGAAGTGTAAATAGAGCTTTCTTATATTCATCATTTGTTAATGATTTTTCTAATTCTTCTTTCTGAGCTGAGTTTACTTCGGATAATATTATGAAAAAATTGACTGATTTCCTTATCATTATGCATTTTATCATTATTGTACAGATTTTTGTAAAATGTCTGAAATGTTATGTTTAACATTCTTATTTTTGAAATGTATTTCTGTCATGACAACTCTCGGAGGGATTGGCATGGTAATATGCATGACAATGTTAATTTATTTGGTCTTGCCGGAATAGATCTGCTACGCTGCTGCTGCTGTGGCAGAGCAAGTACCGAGACTTGCTACTGCCAATACATCCACAACATGCTGCTGTGAGCATGTAAGAAACATTGCTGCTGCAAATATAACATACATGAAATAACCCCCATATAGCGTACATGAATCACCTCATAGCATATCTATACAGGTGGAGCTGGAGAAGGTGAAGAGTTTCTGAAGTAAGCTGCAACTGCTACTGTGAGCACTAATCATATATTTGAATGTTGAGCAGCGAGCTCATTGAAATCAATGAGCAGCTGAAATCAACCACACACTCATTACAATGAAAACATCGACCTTAGAAATAACCTGAACACTGGGATAATCACCAATGTATATGGCAGACCCCCGTTGAAATGCATACACAAGAATGCTTATTTAATTTAACCTGTTCCATGTCCGTTACTATCGGCGTGTTCTCAGAGCGATTGCATATGCTCTAAACTGCGTTTTGTATAAACACGGATGCTAAATGCTGCTGCCATAAGCTTTGTTTTTGCTTTATTTATAATTTCTTCAAGATGATTCTTTATTTGATTTATCTAATTTAATATTTGTTCACTTGGCTTTTGTGAATATGTGTGGTGTAGTATTTTTATTTTATCTAAAGGTCTTTTTCATTTTTTTTCCCTTCTTGTGTTTATATGTGGAGTATGATATAATCTTCTCTCTCATTACTGCTTTTGCTGTTTCCCATAATGTTGTCACAGATATGTCATGGGTGTTGTTTATGTCAATGAGAATGCCCGCTCTCTTTTAAAATAATCATTAAATTCTTGGTCTTGGAGTAATGATGTGTTCAATTTGCGTTTCCATTGTGATTAAGAGTGAGTGTAACTGGGATCTGAAATGATAATGCGTTCAGTTGTTGTGTTTGATATATCTGACATATTAGAATTACCTTTTAAGAAAAAAAAAAATATGCGAGAATATGATTTATGAACAGGAGAGAAATAGGTATATTCTCGTTTTTTGTCTCCAGGGCACCATTACCAAAGTCTATCATATACTGTTTTATAATTTCTGCGGAGCGCCAGGTTTTCATGTGATTTGGAGCATTAGATTTGTCTAATGTTGGATTAATAACTGTTGAAGTCTCCCCCTATGATTGCAGCTGATTGTCAGAACTCTGATACTATTTAGAAGAAAGTGTGAAAGAAGTTTTCATCATCCATGTTTGATCCATATGTAATGGCAATAGTGAAAGCTTTACTGTTAATGGTAGAATGTATCTGTCTTCCGTATAAGTCATTTATTTTATTGATTGTGAAGTTTGAAGTTTCTTGTGTTCAGATTCTAGTAGATGAGTTTCTTGTAATAGACATATTTCAGCATTTGATTTTTTTTAAGCGATTTAATATTTTGGATCTTTTGATTGGTGAATTAATGCCTCATTTCAGCTAACACATTTAATCCCTATTTTTTTCCAGATATCTTTGCTGATTTCCTAGACGAGGTATGTGAGGTAAAAGGTAATTTGATAATGTGTAACATTTAACTTAAGACAAATTAGTAAATGTAAAGTACAAAAAGTAAGTGATGTACATTACAAAAAGTATGTAGCACACATTAACATTGGTGAGGGGCATGTTTATTAAAGGGTTCATATGATGTTGCTAAAAATAACATTATTTTGTGTATTTGGTGTAATGAAATGTGTTTATGCGGTTTAAGGTACAAAAAACACATTATTTTCCACATACTGTACATTATTGTTTCTCCTCTATGCCCCGCCTTTCTGAAACAATCATAAGCTTTGTTTTTGAAATTCAGTTTTTTTATTTATAATTTCTTCAAGATGATTCTTTATTTGATTTATCTAATTTAATATTTGTTCACTTGGCTTTTGTGAATGTGTGGTGTAGTATTTTTATTTTATCTAAAGGTCTTTTTCATTTTTTTTTTCCTTCTTGTGTTTATATGTGGAGTATGATATAATCTTCTCTCTCATTACTGCTTTTGCTGTTTCCCATAATGTTGTCACAGATATGTCATGGGTGTTGTTTATGTCAATGAGAATGCCCGCTCTCTTTTAAAATAATCATTAAATTCTTGGTCTTGGAGTAATGATGTGTTCAATTTGCGTTTCCATTGTGATTAAGAGTGAGTGTAACTGGGATCTGAAATGATAATGCGTTCAGTTGTTGTGTTTGATATGAAAACTTACTTAGAGTCTGTGAGTCAGAACAGCCGGCATTGTAGTCTACTCTCACAGGATCAGGAAACAGTCCTCCATAAAATGCACTGCACACATCTGAATATTTGTGTTGAACTGTTCTGGAACAGTGTTGTAAATACAACTTAACCACTGATTTCTAGTCGTGTCCTCTTTTGGAAGACCAAACAAAGTAGTTTCGCTTTCACAACGAAACACACAGAGTGAGTGGGCGGAGGCCGACGGGCTAGAGTGAGGAACGGCTGGCGGATTCGACGAAGGAGCGGCCTACGGGCTTGCAGCAACCACATGTGATGACCAAGGGCTGTACTACGCTTCGTCCACGGTGAAAGCCGATCCGGCGATCCACAGCGCGAAGTTTATGTATTTCCTCAGCAACCAGCACGGATCAGCTCTAGGCATGACGAAGCGGGTATCGTCCTCTTTTAGAAGGCCAAACAAAGTAGTTTCGCTTTCACAACGAAACACACAGCG
>NW_015505665.1:71943-78773 GCF_001515645.1 Sinocyclocheilus grahami | reverse complement strand
GGCCGGAGCGACGAGACAAAAATATTAAAACCATTATCAACGAGGCATTTGTTGCATCCATGCAACATAATTATGGATTATAATGACTTATACTGCCTTTTTATGCATTGTGCCGTGTAAACATAAAACCATGTCTGCATTTGTGATCGGAGAAATTGACAAACAACAAGTGCTACTCTACACTGCTCAAAGCTCTCGTTTGAATCATCAATGGCAAATCCTTTAAATATGAAAACTTACTTAGAGTCTGTGAGTCAGAACAGCCGGCATTGTAGTCTACTCTCACAGGATCAGGAAACAGTCCTCCATAAAATGCACTGCACACATCTGAATATTTGTGTTGAACTGTTCTGGAACAGTGTTGTAAATACAACTTAACCACTGATTTCTAGTCGTGTCCTCTTTTGGAAGACCAAACAAAGTAGTTTCGCTTTCACAACGAAACACACAGAGTGAGTGGGCGGAGGCCGACGGGCTAGAGTGAGGAACGGCTGGCCGATCCGACGAAGGAGCAGCCTACGGGCTTGCGGCAACCACATGTGATGACCAAGGGCTGTACTACGCTTCGTCCACGGTGAAAGCCGATCCGGCGATCCACAGTGCGAAGTTTATGTATTTCCTCAGCAACCAGCACGGATCAGCTCTAGGCATGACGAAGCGGGTATCGTCCTCTTTTAGAAGGCCAAACAAAGTAGTTTCGCTTTCACAACGAAACACACAGCGTCTTCACGACATGGCGGCAGCGGCAACAACAATACTACAGCGAGAATAAAAGTTACGCCTTCTTTCTTTGCGTGAACATTTGGGCGGCGTTATGCAAATCTTCCCACATCGTGACGTAGACATTTGGGGGCGTGTTAGAACGAGCCGTTTTAGGTAGGTGTGGCTGACTCTTAACTTTTATAAAGAATATCTCTTTGAATTTGAGACTTTAGTCTTTGCAACTTTACAGATCTTCTTTATGCACCAAGAGCTTGTAACACTCCAAAGAGAAAGGAAAAATTGAAATCGCATAATATGACCCCTTTAAGTTTCGGACACTTTGTTTTTATGCATAAATGTTTGGCGATCTAATGATCCAACATTATCGGGTGTTAAGTCCAAGTAATATCAGAGTCTCTGTAGAGTTGTCCATTTATGTACAGTTTATCAATGTTGAGGTTCACTCGTACTCCTTCCTTCATTGTTGTTGTTTCATTATTTTTCCAGCGTTCTTGAATTTCTTTAGGGAACTGATCATTTAGTCCGAAATGAGTTCCTCGTAGCTCTTTAGCTTTGCTCTTGAGAAGTTATTTGTGTTTATAATTAAAGTGTTTATAGAATTTTGCTACAATTGGTCTTTGTTGTTAATCATCACTTCGCCTTAGTCCAATTTGTTGAATGCGATGAAAGGTGATTGTATTAACGGTTGTCATAGGGAGTTTTAAAGCAGAGTGCATAAATTATTTGACGGCTTCTTCTAGGTTATCTTGCATTGCTTCTGGTATATCTGAGAATATTAAATTATCATGCATACTCTGGCACTGAAGGTCAAGAATGGTTTCTTTCATTTGTTTGTTGTCTAAAGTGAGACTGTCAATTTGCGTTGTGCGCGTTGTTATCTTTTCTTGAAGTTAATCTTTAAAACATTCACAATTTAAGAACATTGTTAAATGTAATTTTAGCAAATCTAAAAATCTTTTTTTCATACTGTACATGATAATATTGTGATGCCTTGTTGACTTATTCTCTACCTTTCTTCCAGTTTCTCTTCTTTTGCTGAGCTATTCTGTGTGTGCTACTCTGTTCCATTCAATGGCCCATTTTTTATTTACACATATGAACACTCACGCATGCAGCTCAGCAAGTTATAAAAAAAGGTTGTGAAGTTACCCTCTTGCTGGCCCATATGTTCTCAATATGCCACCACTGTGATGGGGTAAACACAACTGCTGGGGTTGGGTAATAGAATTAGTCACTATTTTCCATGTTTAATGGCACACACCGGATCTGGGTTGAAACCTGATGGCCACATGCCACACAAAATGATCTAATGAGGACTGCTGAGATGTTAATATGAGCTATATCACCTATCACCACAGTTTTGCTGCTGCCAAGTTGCTGAACATTTTATCTAGAGTTGCAAATCTAGTTAGGCTAAACCTTAAAGTCTATCTTTAGAGCTTATTTCTTTGACTCATACTGACAGACATTTCTGTGAAATTGTGTAACTTTCTAAAAGATGCAGAAACTTTAAAGAAAACGCAGACTTACAATGCAGAAGTTCTGTTATCAATATTTGATTAGCTAGGGGTTGCTCTGGTCGATCACACAAAACCTTTTACAAATATCCACTGATACGTTGGCATTTGAAATCCATTCACCCTGTTTGTGTCATAATCCCTAAAGCCAACTGGTTCCCGGCTCAGGTTTTGCTGCCCTTGTAGTATTCTGAGTTGCATTTCAGATACACCATCTAATTTAGCTGTTTTCTTGCATTTGGCTTTCACATTAGCCATTTTGCCGCAACCCACTGAGCAATTTAGCTCTTCATCCTTATTAAGAAGGGTTCAGATAAAGATTCCTCTCTCAGAGAGCTGGTGTTTAGCACTTAATCAATTATTAAATCAATGTGTTATAATTGTTATTATGATCAATGTGCCAAACTGGTCCCTCTCAATAATGAAACATTACAGAATCATTCAAAGTAGTGTCATTACTGTCCACAACATTTATGACGTGCATTAAATGCAAAATTAGGTTATTAAGGTTTTGCAATCTTAAGTTAACTAATTCTAAACTATACAATTTATTTCATATTTTGTCTCACAGAAACATTTGATGATTAATAGTTGGCTAAGTTGGGATGCAGATGCAAATTTATTTGTTACAAAAATAACACTTGTCCATTCAGTGGTGCAAATAATTGGTCCATACTGCATGGTTCAGTAGGTAGCACTGTTTCATTTTGCTTTTGGAGTGTTTGTGGTATTTCCATTTGTAAAAAGAAAAGGCAGAACGTTATAGAAGATGGCAATTTTAGTCACACCTGTAAGGACATATCATTTATTCATTATTAATTTGTAATTATAGGGAATTAATGATTATTACTACATTCAGGTTTTGCTAGGACTCGGATCTGAATGTCCCAAGTCCACCTGATTAAACCGATTCCAAATTTGTTAGTTTGCACTTTAAATCAACGGTCGTTCAGCGAGCCGGTGATTCTTAGTATCTTTTAACAAATTAAATATGAGTTTTCCTGGCCACGGTCAACACAATTATGATTATTTGTAAGCTCTTAACAGAGGTAATTATTATAAGTAAGCTACAAGCTAAGTAGCAAGGGATCTTTTTGGCACAGTTTTAACCTTGAAATTATATGACACCAGACACTCCTTTATAAATGAAACATGAATTTTATTGGCTAATCTAGATTACATAAAAACCTAACTAAAACATACACACACATACACACAAAGATTCAAGGAAATGAGTCAACAGAGTTGCATGAAGTTTTCAAAGTCCTAACTCGTTTTCGCAAGTGGTTTTAAATTCAGCCTAGGAGAAACACCAAGCGGAGATTGTTTTATCTTTACTGCTTAACTCAATTCACCAGTTCAACACCGATGTCAGCGGATAGGAGTTTTGTTTGTACTTGCGTTTTGCTTAGTTGACAGCTGAACGCTGAGGCGGCTCCGTCGCTGACGCGGGCGTGCTGGAGGGGATTCCGTTGCTGATTGGCTGTTGATCTGGCGCCGGAATGACGTTTGGATGACGTCCTTTTGGGGGAATCCCTCGTTGGATTGGTTGGTTTCTTGATGACGCAGAGGCTTGAGCAGTTCTGCTAAAAGTCTGAGTTTGAAAGACTTTAAGTTCTTTGAAGATTGCGAAGTTTCACTGAAGTGTTTGGGTTCTTAGATGGTGTCGTGAGGCGCTTTGTCGCGCTCACCAAAAGGAAAGCCAGATTTCTTGATCGGGTAAAAGCAAGCAAGCGAATCCGTGTTGCAGTGGAGTTTTGATCCGCGGCGTAAGTCCATCCCACACCTGCTATTTCAGGTTTCTCAAGTATGTGAACATATGTTTATTTTCAAAATAGATAGATAGACAGATAGATAGACAGACTGTTGGAAATCAAACAGACAACCATGCTAGCATCATGCATGAAAAATGTTGCTTAAACAGAATGGCTCGATATCTGTGTCTGCGATAGACAAAGACACTCTCAGACTGAATACACCCCCTGGAGCTGGTGTTTAGTGGGTTGTGACAGGCCCGTTACTTGGAATGCCACTGTGATAAATGCAGATTAGATCCATTACCCAAATCTGTTCTGACCTTGTCACGATCTGTTGGAAGAGAGATGTTGATGCCGCGTCTGTGACTCACACAGCACTCTACACCACGTGCAGCGTTCACACATCCACCATCCGCTCATTTAAAGTATGATCATTTAGTAATTAACTTTGTCATGTGATGAATATTTGTTGAATGCTTGTTGTGATTCTATGAATTTTCTGAGGAATAATTATTACTTATAAAAGTTCTGCTGAATGGGTATGAGTACATTAAAGGATATTTCCAATTCTGCCATGAAAGTTGTGCATTAAAGGGTTAGTTCACCCAAACATTTTGTCATTAATTACTCACCCTCATGTTGTTCGAAACCCGTAAGACCTTCGTTCATTTTTGGAACACAATTTAAGATATTTTTGATGAAATATGAGAGCTCTCTGACTAGGGCTGAACGATTTTGGAAAATAATCTATAATAATTACGACAACATAAAGCACTGACAAATACGTCTGGTGTAAACATTAATATGAAAGTCAGTAACAAATCACACAAACTAAAGAAGATTGCAGAAATATAAAAACAAATCTGTTGCTTTACCACACTACTTTAGGTAATTCACAGTCACTGTAATAAACAAATGTAAACATGTGCACTGCACTTTTTAAACACTGTCTGTTAACTTTAGACCATGCAGTGGTTCTCCAACTTTTTTGGTTGCGCCCCCCTCAGCCTACCAAATAATTTCACTAAACATTATGAAAAATTAATGTTTTTTTAATTTAAAAAACCTACAGGGAAAAAAAACACCTGCGTCACTTGAAACATTGAAAAATAGCATAGAGAGAATAACTTATTATTATTCTCTCTCTGTTATTTATTTATTTTGTGTGGGTTTCATGCTGTCCGCTAAGGCATAGGACACACACAGGTTTTCCTACTCACCAACGACATTAAACACCGTGTCTACACCGGACGCGAGCGGCAAAATACAGTAGAAACCATTATAACCAGTGACGCTGTGTACACTGGATGCGGCGCAACATTAAATTGATGCCATGTTCTATTTATGACGTACTGACACAAAGTTAAAATTATTTGCACCGGTCGCTTTGTCGTGTCCAGTGTAGAGCTGTTGCGGCGTGACGCGACAACTGTAGCGTCTGGTATAGACACGGTGAGTGAAGCCGAGAGCAAGATATGCCTTGTCATATTTTCTGCATTTAGCTTGTGAATGACCAGCACCTGCCTGGGTCTGTGAGACTTCGTCTATGGCTTTTCTCTTCCCTTTCACAAACCGATCCATCTCCCATTATCCACCTTTTTCTTCAACGCGGAAATAAGCCCATGGGTGAGACTTCCGGTTCATTAGTCGCTATAGGTAAATAACGAGGAGAATAACAACATGCAGTAAACGGTAAAACTGTTTGCACTACAAACCAGTGTGTTCATAATTTCAGATAATGCATTAAAATAATATGATAAGACACACCAACTTTCAATATCAAGCAGCAAAACGAACTGTTCAGCTAAAAATAGCTGGACGGAGTGGACGCAGATGAAACCGGAAGCCATACCCATATATTTTCCAAATGGCCGCGCCCATTTTTACGACAAGAAAAAGGTGGATAAGTTACGTCCTTTGGCTGTTTACTGTTTTATTTATTTTATTTTTCTGCTGATGGCCCGCGCTCGACTTGAAGCAGCACTACTTAGACCGATGGGTGTGTGTCATCAAAGTACTGAGAGAGCTATAAGAGAGCGCAGACGTCTCCTCGTACTTTGATGTCATACACCGATCTGATCTTCAAGTCGAACACACCTCTTTACTCTCGCCTGTCACGTGACCGTGTAATCGCAGCCTCTGCGATTGAAAAATCGAAATTTTTCATATTGCGATATTATCGCAAATGCAATTAATCGTTCAGCCCTATCTCTGACCCTCCCATAGACAGCAAGGTCCAGAAAAGTACCAAGATGATCGACAAAATAGTCCGTGTGACATCAGTGGTTCAACTGTAAAGTTACGAAGCAACGAGAATACTTTTTTGCACAAAGAAAACAAAAATAATGACTTTATTCCACATTCTACTTTATTCCATATTCACATGCTCGCGACAAGTGACACAGTAGAGATGTAAATGTGGAATAAAGTCATTATTTTTGTTTTCTTTGTGCAAAAAAGTATTCTCGTTGCTTCGTAACTTTACAGTTGAACCACTGATGTCACACGGACTATTTTGTCGATCATCTTGGTACTTTTCTGGACCTTGCTGTCTATGGGAGGGTCAGAGATAGGGCTGAACGATTAATTGCATTTGCGATAATATCGCAATATGAAAAATTTCGATTTTTCAATCGCAGAGGCTGCGATTACACGGTCACGTGACAGGCGAGAGTAAAGAGGTGTGTTCGACTTGAAGATCAGATCGGTGTATGACATCAAAGTACGAGGAGACGTCTGCGCTCTCTTATAGCTCTCTCAGTACTTTGATGACACACACCCATCGGTCTAAGTAGTGCTGCTTCAAGTCGAGCGCGGGCCATCAGCAGAAAAA
>NW_015505665.1:67291-71803 GCF_001515645.1 Sinocyclocheilus grahami | reverse complement strand
TTTTTTGAAAGAAGACATCTTTTGTAAAATAAATGTCTTTATTATCACTTTTGATCAACTTAATGAATCATTGCTGCAAAAAAAAGTATTTTTTATGTTATTCACACAGACTTCTGATATATATATATATATATATATATATATTAGTTTTAATGTTTTTGCTCACACTTTGGTTTAGGAATAAATTCTCACAATTACCTAACTATTAACTACAAACTCAATAAACTCCTAATGCTGTTAAAGTTAAGTATTGGGTAGGCTTAAGGGATCTAAAATATGGTCATGCAGAATAAGGCATTAATGTGCTTTATAAGTACTAATAAACAGCCAATATGCTACTAATGGAAAACAAAAATAATGACTTTATTCCACATTTACATCTCTACTGTGTCACTTGTCGCGAGCATGTGAATATGGAATAAAGTAGAATGTGGAATAAAGTCATTATTTTTGTTTTCTTTGCGCAAAAAAGTATATATATATATATTAGTTTTAATGTTTTTGCTCACACTTTGGTTTAGGAATAAATTCTCACAATTACCTAACTATTAACTACAAACTCAATAAACTCCTAATGCTGTTAAAGTTAAGTATTGGGTAGGCTTAAGGGATCTAAAATATGGTCATGCAGAATAAGGCATTAATGTGCTTTATAAGTACTAATAAACAGCCAATATGCTACTAATGCATGCTTATAACCAACTAGTTAAGAGTGAGAACTGGTCCCTAAACTAAAGTGATATCATGTTTTTGCATACTTTGAGTGTCTCCATTTTCTGCTAAAAAAAAACAGTTTTTGTTTGTATAGTTTGATTTTATGTGCAACATCCCTCTTCTTGACTGTGGTTATCTCCCATTTGACTTTCTTATATCTGACATGAGGCAACAGCTCTCTTTCATATTCCATGAAGATCCAGATGCCCTCAAATCCTCACTTAACCTAAACCCTCCCCAAGCTTTCCTTTAGCTTCCCTCCTGAATTATCAAACACACATGGAATTTATATAACTTATTTGTTCTAGTGAGCGAGTACCAGCCAAGAGTAAAGGCTTTTATTTTTGGCTTAGGCTTGATCTTTTGATATACAATAGATGTTCAGCTAAAAACTAATGGTGTGACTGAAAGGTGTCTTGCTGGTCACGCAGTGCTTTCTAAAACTGTCTGAAACTAATGCTTTTCATTTAAAGCAGAGTGTAATGGATACAATAGATATTTGATAAAAAAGTATGTTGTCTTTTAATAGACCGTAACCAATAATGATTCATCAGCATTCCCATAAACCTTTGTGGTTCCTCTGTGCATGAAATGCTCCCATATCTTCAGCGTGCACCTTTAGGGTGGTATCAGCCTTGTGCTTTCTATACCTTTTACATTGTATTTGGATATTACTTTCTCCAGGATTTCAGTAAGATTAAGTCAATCCACCCCATGGCTTTGCCTTATCACCACCTGGCCAGGATTATGTACATGAGTAGGGAGTGTTCTGTAATAAACCACCATCATGTTTCATTTCTTCTTGTCTTTTCTAAACTTATACTCAAAGAACATGCATTTGAAATGAAAAAATGTGTTGTTGTTGTTGTTTTTTTATGAGAGTCAAATAGCCAATAATTGGCCTGCGTGATTGTGTTGTCTTGTTGTCTTGATATCTGTGTTTGATGATTTTGGCAATGATGTTTGCTTTATTTAAGACCTTTTGCACCGTCATTCTTTTGCATGTTAGATAAAGTTCTTGGGTGGATCATTCACTGATACTGTGTGTTTTAGTTGGATCATGATGCCAAGCATCTGACATTTGTTTGGGAAAATAGTTGATTAATTTCCCTCTAAAATGAGCTGGCATGGGTGAGAAATGGGATTATAGGGAGATGAAAGGTTTTGTGTGTAATCTGTTCGGCTCTTTTTCATTCCATAAATCTCTCAGTGCTTTAGAATCACTATTGGAGGATTGGACACTCCAGAAGATCAGAACACATGTTGAGAATCAACTCTTGAAAACAAAACAAAACTAAACTAACTTACACACACACACACACACATACTTTTCAACACATAAAGCCATACAGCTGTTGCAGGGACCAGATTATTCAGATGGAAACTTGTAGGGTGAAGAATTTTTCTCAAGCATTTATTAGATATTAGTAGTTTCATAGGAAGTAGCATATTGCCATGAGAAACAAAACTAAATACCCATAATACTGTGTGTTTATATAATATTCAGGGGTCATGTTTTTAGGGTTCAGCCATAAATTCCATCAAAAAGGACTGGCCGAAGAACATACATAACTTCTCACCTTCAGCTAACAAATATGTCTTCATAAAATTGATTGAGGGTTACCGTTTACAAAATGAAGATAATTTTAATAATATTTATATTTTTTAGTAAGAATGCAATTGTTTAAACTTCAAATTTGTGGTCAATTTATAAAGATATATTTCTAAAGCCTTTTTTGTGAGGTTTTACTTTCATTGAATGAGACAGTCTCATTGTACATATGTTGACATACAGTATTGCTTTGTGAGATTATGTGGCTTTTTTCTGTCTGGAGAAGTGTCTGCAGCTATATTATTTGCAGAAATACATTTAGATAAGACACAGTCAAACATGTATGTTGAAATTGTGCCTGGTCATGTGTGGGGAAGCTATTGGCGCTTGCACCAGTCGGAAATTACCTTGATTTACAGTCTGCTGACTCCATTTGGATTTGTCGCAGTTTTGCACAGAGAGCTCTCTAATATCTCAGGCTGCAGAGCTATTTAATCAAAATCAATCTGAAAGCTGTATTAAAATGATTGACGGCCCTAACCTGGCCTGCGGGCCACCAGGTGAAAAGACCTGCCATACAAGATCAATATGGTCTGTGTAGTCATTCTGAAAAGGCTAATTCAAAAAAGTGTTATCTATATTTTGAAAGTGTATAAGAACTGTTATATAACCACTAGTAATGTATGATGATCTGTCACAGACCATGTGGTCCATGTGGCATATAAATTACAGTCCTGGTCACAGACTTTACAGTTATATGGGGGCTAAATTGCATGGTTCCTCGCTATCAAGGAGATTCTAAGCAGTCCCCCCCACTATCATCTCCCCATCTGATTTCAAACACTCCAAAGAGATGTAAATGACCCCGATGCCAGGCACTGATGGGCCTGGCTTACCAAGCAAACTAACACACACACACACAAACACACACACGTAAAGACCTTTTACTCTATTATACTCTACAAATATATCTGGTATATTGCATGTGTTGTCTGTACGTTTCCCTATTAGATTTGCTGAGTTACCACTCATTATTTGTATTAGTTAAAGCCCTAAACACTGATATTCAGGTGTATGGATGTATCTTTGGTTTAATCTATTCTAAAGGTCTCTTTCTTGGTATCAATATTATCTGCTCTTTATTCCTCAAACAACGATGTACAGTATGTGATTGTGAAACGCATCATACGATTTGTACTATATTTTGGGTTAAAACTGCAGAAATTCCAGACTGGCCATAAAACATGCAAATGGGCCATAAAGGGAAACAAAGGAAACTTCTCCCGCTCAAAAATTCACGCCTGGTATTGGCCAGTCCACCCAGAATAGAAACCCTCAAAAGGCATTAGCCCAAAATAATCTTTGCTCAGAAAAACCCTCTTCGTTTGAGACAACACTTTTCCAAGACTCTCAAGATTTTCCTCTTGAGTTTTGATTTTCCGGCAGTTTTTATCTTCAAGTAACTTTGATTCGCTGTGGACTTTTCCTATCTTCAGAAGACCCAGAAGTAAACTTCCAGCTCATTCCTAACGAACTCATCAAAGACCTCCATTATCTACCGCATCAGGACTCTTGTTCAGCAATCGAAGCCAATGCAAGTAACCGTTTACAATTATTTAGATGCGTGTTTAAGTTTCAGCCCCTTTTTAAGGTGATTTTTGATTATTTGATGATTTTCAAAGGTTGTGGTTAATTGATGTAGTGCTATGTATTATAGCACTATGACTCATGGTGCTCATTTAAAACACTGTGTAATGTCTGTGCATTACAGACTCAAAGTATGTGATATCTACTATTGACACACATCCACTTAAGAGAATGGGGTTTTGACCTGATAAAATTCTCATTGGGGTTTGATAAAATTTGCTTGTGGCTGTGTTTTCTAAGTAATATTATCTAATGTTTTCTTAGTTAGTCTAATTTATTAACTAATAGTGTTAAATGTATCTTTAGCAGACTTCAAGATCATTCATAGCTATTATCAATATCAAAATCATTATATCTAGTGTTCATACTGTACATTAAAATATTGCAATGCCTATTATCCCTTATAGCATTTGAAATAATTGTTTTGTGTTATTTTTAATCTATTTAGAAAAAATGGTACATCACTTCACTGTCTGCCATTTATCGGTTATCTATCATAACATTTATTGGCGGCTATTTAGTTAAGTACATTTTATTGATTGCATGCATTAACATGAACTTGGTAACACTTTACAATAAGGTTCATTAGTTAAACATTA
>NW_015505665.1:61432-61969 GCF_001515645.1 Sinocyclocheilus grahami | reverse complement strand
CATGACTTTGGTTAAGTGTTCATATATATATATATATATATATATTATCTGTTCTGCAGTTGTTTACATACAGGACAGTTAGTGAGTTACAACAGCTCGGTTGTCAGTCCCAAACACTGACGGAGGGTACAGTATGTAGTCAATGTGATGTGTGGGATAAAGAAGAATATGGTGGTGGTGTGCTGTTTTTAACTATTTTTATTATATTTTTGGTGTGCTCAAATGCACCACCTGTTAAACTGCAAATAGCTTTTGTGTTACAAGGGAGGTTATGTGACAGAGAATTGACCACGCCTCTTTCTTTTTTCTCCTTCCTCCCTCCAATTCCTTCATATCCCTCCATAGCAACAGATGGTGAGGATCCGACTTCAGCAGGTGGGATATATCTACATATGGTAATTGTTGTGATCCCCTCATTTGGCTCCTGTATCTCTCTTTGTTGCACTTCCGGCATGTGCGACCTTCCCTGCATGAAATTCACAGGTCTATTTTAGAGCTCTTCCCTTACCTGTTTCTTCACACCTTCTCAATAACTCT
>NW_015505665.1:58810-60864 GCF_001515645.1 Sinocyclocheilus grahami | reverse complement strand
GGTTATTTAGGGGCATAACAACCGCATTCTGTAACCGAACTCACAACCGTAAATTTTCAGGACTCACAACCGCATTCTCAGAAAACATGTGCTGTGTGAACGGAACAGGACTGGAAAGCTAGTTGTCTGTCACATCATACAGTGTGAGAAAGAGCCACTCTGCTGCGCAAACGTGTTTCTACCGTGTATTGCTTGTTTTCATGGTTTCGGTAACTTACAGTGATGGAGAAATGAGCTTTGTGCCATCTGAAAGTTTTAGATCCAGTCAGTTTGAAAGGGACTTCAGATTGTATTTTATCTGACAACAACAGTATAATAAATTGTTTATTTAAAGAGTTAGTTCTCTCAAAAATTTTAATGATCATAATTTACTAATGCTGTTCCAAACCTGTATGATTTGTTTTCTTCTGTGGAACATTAGGTATCTTGTATAAAGTTTTAGTGTCTATATAATGGAAGGAAGTCAGTCATATAGGTTTGGAAAAACATCAGGGTGAGTAAAAGATGACAATTTTCATTTTAGTGTGCACTATTCCTTAAATTTAGTTTCTTTAGCTTCTTCCTTTCAGTCTGATATAATCAAAAGCCGATGTGCTCTTGTAACTGAATGGCAGGACCTCCATTCCTGTAGCTTTATTTAGTGTTATGGTTTCTCCCATTCACATTTGTATGAGTAGGCCATCTTCTCTACCTCAAGCAAACTCTGTGGTTACTTAAATGCTTTTCTCTAAGAACCACACTATGTATATTGCAGCTGTCATATCCTATCCAAAAAACTGTTTTCATATTAGTTTAGCATCCAAAGTGGCTTTTCAAGCCTTTTTAGAATTTCAGATTAGTTCTGCTAACTCTTCAGCCAGCCGTGCTTTATGTTGATGCTACCAGCTTCATGCTACTGTATGTTCTATAGTTTACACTTACCAACATCTATTGGTTTCTCCAAGCAAGTTCTGATCTTTGATGTAGATGTACATAAAAGCCTGTAAATGACACTACTCACAATTAAATTATGCTGTCATCTTACTGAATTTTTTTTCTTTCATGCTGTGTATGCTGCTGTCCTAAATAAACTATTCTTAACCATAAGATGGTTTTAACCTTGCTTGCTTTGTTAAATCCAAAAACGTAATAGTTTAACAGTAGTTCGTTGTTGATCATTTCCATTTTATATTTTATCATTTAGGAAAAACATAAAATTGGGATATACTGTCCTAAATTATATATTGTGGATAAAAGGAAGGCATGCACCCAAAGAAAGATGTCTTCATTGAGAAAATAAGAATGCTTTATGAAATTGTTATTAATCTGATTTGCTTACATTTGTTTTGACAGATTTGAAGAATGTACATGCATCTTCATTTGACATGAGTCTCTGCATGAGGACCACAATCAGAAAAAACAATCCACAGAGCAAATTAACTTTAGATTGTTGTTTGGGATCGTTTGGATTGGTTTCAGATCTAAAGCTCACATATAATCTGGCATTATTTTGTATTATTTCATTTTCCATAATCCACAAGGGTTAGAGCAATGACCTCATTGGGTTCTTCAGGCCTGAAGCATTTCAGCATTGAATTGAGATTTTAAACCTAGAATTATGACCTGTTGAAGCCAAAATGATACATTTCATGGGGATGGTAAGTACATGCAGTAGTGCTCCTGCATGAGTGTGTCTGTATCATTATTGCATTCATTGGTATACATGTGGCGTGTGACACTTGAACCAGTGGCTCCTGCAGTATACTGTTCAAACAAGACCTCAGGCTGTCAACTTAATATTATGTTACATGTTTGATATAAATATATAGATTAAACGAGACCAAAAGCATTATTAATAGGTAATCATTTATTCCCCTAAATGCATTTATTCTTATTACAGCACCCTATTACGGCTATTTGTTTTATTGTCTTGCCAAGTTTGTGAGAAAGAGGTAAATGGGAAGCAGATTTATTTTTGTACCACATATCTTTTTTACTGTATGAACTCTGTTTGCAGAAAGGCAGATGTCACAGATCATACTGGCGCATCTTTGTGTTTCAAAAGGAGCAAAAAT
>NW_015505665.1:57607-58398 GCF_001515645.1 Sinocyclocheilus grahami | reverse complement strand
AGCCCTCTTTTCTAAATGCCCTGCTTTTGGCACAAGCACATTTTTTTGTAATCCGAGAAACATTATTTGAATATGCTGTGTTGTGCATTTCATCTTTGAAATGGAAAGAGGTGACTTCTGTTTTCATGCAGGTCCTGCTTTACCTGGTAATTGTTAGCATCAAATGGCTGGCAATAATTTGAAGGCTTTATTATAAACGTGGCCTTTTGAAAGGCTCAGCATGTTCAGTCTCAGCATAAAGACATGTTCTGTAAGCAGGTTGCCAGCATAGCATTTGCCGTATGTTCTAAAAGAAAAAAAAATGGCTGGAAAACATTTGACACGTTAATCGGTCTTATGAAACATGCATAAACATTTCTACATTAAAATAAACACATTAGCTGGCTCTTTTATTTTCAATAAAAAACATACACAGCAGGTAACTAATGAGGAAGGACTTTTACATTTACCTTTAATCTTAAAATGAGCCTTATTTGTGCTTGTGAGGAAAAAATAACTAACAAACTCATTATTTAACTTCTCAGTGTAATGAGCATTGCTTAATCTTATCTGTCTTGTTATATCTTCAGAAAAAAATTTAAATACATACAGCATACTCACATAAATCAATATGTATTAAATAGCAAAATTTGACTGCACGATTGTGTATATCACCACAAAATGTAAACTGTATTATTGCACAGCTCTCCATATAAAGTTAGATATGTACGATTTCCAAATATATCTGTATATAGTACAGTGCACTCATGTAAATTGATATATACTATATTGCAAATCTCAGCTGCCTGATT
>NW_015505665.1:55844-56684 GCF_001515645.1 Sinocyclocheilus grahami | reverse complement strand
GCCCTGCATTCTTGGATGGATGTGAGTTGACAGGAGAGAATCTCTGGGCTGTTCTTCTCCTGCCAGGCTGCTATCATGGTGACATTTCCATGGCATTTCCTGCCTCCCTTTTACACCCTCACCTTCCATATCTGAAAGACTTTCCTAGGTGAGATTGAACTTACTTTGGCTGCCCTAAGAGATTTTGCTCCCTTGGTGGAGCGCTGGATGGCCACTGATTTATTTCCTTTGCCTCTGTTCTGTTTTTTCTTTAACTCGTTGTTGCATCTATTCAGCTTAGTCAGCGTGTCTTGTCATATAGCGTGCACAGCGGGATTTAGAGACAGGGCAGACGGCTCTGAAAGCCAGAAGTAAGTGCTTTTCTCTGCCGGCCGTAGTTCTTAGTGGGAGAGGCGAGTGTACTGGGCAGGAGGCAGTGAACTGGTAGGAGGCTGATAATGCACTCCCTCTAAAGAATGAAGACAGAATTAGGCCACATATGAGCTGTGTAAGCTCTTACCCTGCAACTCTGCGAGCTGAACATCTCTTTTAATGTGCCTGCATAGGCATTAATGCGAATAGGTGTGTGTTTCGTTTTTTTTTCTGTGGTACAGTGATTCTCAATTAAGGACACAGTGCTCTAAATTACAGCATACTGACATTGCTTCCCGTTGAGGGCAGGTAAAATATGTTTATTCAACTTTTGAAGTTTAAATACATATGCAAGTCAGTGTCTTATTACCCAAATTATCAGTAATGTATGTTCCTTTTTTATTGGAGAATATTGTGGATTGTGCATTCAGAATTGTAGAAGTGGTTGTGTTCATGAGTGTGCTTCCAAAAGCTTCCAAAAAATAAAAA
>NW_015505665.1:53784-55386 GCF_001515645.1 Sinocyclocheilus grahami | reverse complement strand
GTTGTGTTCATGAGTGTGCTTCCAAAAGCTTCCAAAAAATAAAAAGAAATAAATAAAAACATTTTAAAAATCGCAGTTTTCAATGTGTGCTCAGTCTGTTGGACCTCACTGTTTAAGTGAATACCTGACCATAGTGGAAAAAAGCATTCTGCAGTCCCCAGACTCATAAGATACATACAGGTCATGTGCACATGACCTCACTGTTGCTATGCGCTGGTGCTGTGCTTGATTTTACTTTACAGGAAGTCTGATTTAAGCTCCAGCTCCCCACTTGCTCACCTCCCTACCTCCCAAACGCTCGACTCAATCTGCTCATGATGACTCAGACACAGAGAGGCTGTCTGAGCCCCTCTCACCTCCATCACCTTCACCTGGAGATCATTTGAGGGAACAGTAATTAAAACACCTACAGTACTTCCGCTGCATGCCAAGGTACAATGGGCTGTTTGTTATATACGATGCTCTATAGAATGTGTGAGGAGCGGAGCATGCACGGTCAGCTTTTGAGGGAGCTGATTGTCATCAGTGCGAGTTACTCTCGCTGCGTATGCTCCGCTCTCATCTGCCTGTGTTTGATGAATAAAATAAAATATCGTTTGACCAGCCGAGAAACAGGACGCTCATCCTAAAAGTAATTATGGGGTGGGACTCATGCAGTAGCCAAAATAAAATATAATTTGGCCAGCCGAGAAACAGGACGCTCGTCCTAAAAGTAATTAGATGAGCGTTTTCTGAAATCCAGATCACAGCCTTCATTTGGGTTGCTTACATGTCTCATGTCAATGATGTTTAAGGTCGATTCGCACAGGGAACATCGGACAATTTGCTGTGTTTAACCACCGCTGAGGTTTTTCTATGCTGCACTGGAACCAGGCTATTCTGATAGATTGGCTTCCATTGTGACTTGTCGGAAAATTGGGATGCATGTGCCAGCCAACATCAATTACTTTCCTGCCACAATCACGAGCAGCACAGCAACGGCTGACATTCTTGTTGATCCCCCTGACTTGCGCCACAAAAGGGAACAGCACAGAGGACAAAGCTTTGTTTCATCGGCCACAATGCCTGGCAATGTCTCTCAGGAACATGTGCAAATGTGGCGTACTTGCCCCCTCCTTGCTTTTTCCCACTCCCTTTTCTCCTCCTCACACTGTCTCTCTCCATGCCTTGCTCTTGCTCTCCCTCTTCTGACTTCCATATCTCTGGAGGTAGAGAGGGGGCTGTCACAAAGCTTTGTGCAGTTATAGATTGTCATGTCAGAATGCAGGCATAGCTGTCACCCTCTCCTTCAGGATGCAGAGGGCTTTTAATAGAGTTCTGGCAAGGTTATTACATGGTGTGTCCCTTTAATCAGATGCTAGTCTCATTAAAGCTGAGATGCAGTACTGGAATTCACAAATGTCGATAGGGTTACCATCTGTGACACTTTTCTATAAGTGACATATTATTTTTTTGTTTTTTTATTTTATTTTTTTACATGCAGCTTATGTTCCCCTTCAGGAACTCGAGCTGCGTCGAGATTCGCTTTGGGAACGCCCCTGCGTGACCGCGCTCTGAAGCACGTGTAAAATCAGTCCAATGGAGCAGCGAGACGTCACGAGC
>NW_015505665.1:51365-52929 GCF_001515645.1 Sinocyclocheilus grahami | reverse complement strand
GGAAGTTCCTGAGGTTTGCTTTCGGGGGCGAAGCATACCAAAATCGAGTTCTTCCCTTTGGCCTGTCACTCTCACCCCGCACTTTCACGAAGTGTGTGGATGCAGCTCTGGCTCCTTTGCGACTCCAGGGCATCCGCATACGCAATTACATTGACGATTGGTTGATACTAGCTCGATCGGAGCAGTTGGCGGCTCGGCATCGAGATGTCGTCCTCGCCCATATGAGAGAGCTGGGGTTAAGACTAAACGCCAAGAAGAGTGTACTTTCTCCACTACAGAGAACCACTTATTTAGGCGTGGTGTGGGATTCTACCACGATGCAGGCACGTTTGTCTCATGCTCGTATCGAGTCAATCCTCATGACAGTCAAGAGAGTAAGAGAAGGCTAGTCACTCACTGTCAAACAGTTTCAGAGGCTGTTGGGTTTGATGGCAGCGGCGTCCAACGGTATACCTTTTGGGCCTGCTGTACATGAGACCCTTGCAGTGGTGGCTCAGGACCAAGGGATTTTCCCTGAGGGGGAATCCGCTTCGCATTATCAAGGTCACGCGGCGATGCTTACGTGCCTTAGACATGTGGAAGAAACGTTGGTTCCTAGTTCAAGGACCCAATGTGAGGGGCTCCTTGCCATCGTGTAACGCTAACAACAGATGCCTCTCTCACGGGCTGGGGGGTGGTCATGAGTGGCCGCTCTGCCCAGGGTCTGTGGGAAGACCATCATCTCACTTGGCACATCAACTGCCTGGAGATGCTGGCCGTGTTTCAAGCTCTGACACACTTCCTTCCAGACCTAAGGGGAAATCATGTGCTTGTCCGCACAGACAACACATCAACTGCCTGGAGATGCTGGCCGTGTTTCAAGCTCTGACACACTTCCTTCCAGACCTAAGGGGAAATCATGTGCTTGTCCACACAGACAACACATCGGTGGTCTCCTACATCAATCGGGGCTTCTGTGGGCTCAGGGGAAGCTCCTCTCGCTAAGAGCAGTTTACATCCCTGGGTATCTCAATCAGGGGGGAGGGGATTTGTCCAGGCAGAAGTGGATCTATTTGCGTTGCAGGAAACGACATACTGCCCGCTCTGGTTCTCCCTCACGCATCCAGCTCCACTGGGGCTGGATGCCATGGTACAGACGTGGCCGATACTTCGTCTGTATGCTTTTCCCCCGATCGCTCTGCTCCCGGGAGTTCTGGAGATGGGGTCCAGATGTTGCTAGTAGCCCCGTTCTGGCCGGCCCGAGTATGGTTCTCGGACCTGGTGTCCCTCCTCGACGGCTCTCCGCTGGAGATTCCGATCAGGAGGGACCTCCTCTCTAAGACGGGAGGCACCTTTCTTCACCCCCGCCCGGAGTTATGGAAGTCGTGGACATGGCCCCTGAGGGGGCACAGCTCCTAGCATCTGGTCTCTGAACTGAGGTTGAGACTATACTTCAGTCCAGGGCTCCCGTCACTAGGAAACAGTATGCCTTAAAGTGGAAACTTTTCACTTCATGGTGTGGACAGCGACTGCAAGACCCAGTCAACTGCCCAATTGGTACAGTTCTGGAGTTTCTGCAGGAGCG